>NW_026018436.1:1098-31230 GCF_020466585.1 Dendroctonus ponderosae | reverse complement strand
ATGATATGGTTGAGTTGATGATACGTATTGTAATGTAACAATTTTAATGGATAATGCAGAGTATTTCTTAAGTAGACAATAATATAATGTCCAAAACATATAATTCATTGGACAAACGCATACATTTTTCACTCATTAAATTGAGGCCTAAACGGTATCAAAAATGATATCCCCATCTATTCAACTCTGATAATACAAAAAATTAATTAAATTACTGACTTGCCCAATGGCTTAATAATACAACTTTTGATAAATATTTTAAATTACACATACATTTTAGATGCTGTTTGATGAACCCTAATCATTTAAAAGTGTATCTTGAACATATTTTTAGTTTAAAAGTGATTAATCAATTGATTAAGGGATTACTTATATGTTGGAAAACTCGTGAATACACGATGGTGTCACTGAATCAACCTAAGCAAAATAAGTATCAAATTGTGCTCTGCGTAAAGAGTGCAGAAATAGCGGTAGGTATAAGCCTTATTAGTGGGGCGCCCTACTAAAAATCAAATGCGCATATGCAAATGTCAATAAGACGGCGGCACTATTAGTGGAATAGCTGCAATGTGTGTTCCATATCTCTCTAATGTTGGTTTCGTTATTTTAATATGATTCGAAGATGGTTGTGCAACAAATTATCGTGTTGTATTTCATTTTATTGCTGATATATCATGGTCAACATGGATTTGAAAAGTTAAGAAACTATATAATACAGTAGTGAAGAGATTCAGATTAATCTTTTCAATAATAACATGCAATAAACTTCTTTGTCGTGAAAATGCTATCTATTATAACCCGCGTATGAAGCAAAGATCACAACATTAAGATATTCCGAAGTGATAAATTGAGATCATGTACACAGATGAGTTTTACGTCATTCTGTAATTACAATTTCTTAGCTGAAAACCAAGTCTTTTAGTGTCGGCCAATCAGAGGAGTTTGCTTTTAAAATAGAATTATTAAAATCGTAATAAATATTAGCGTTTGATATCTGCTGATAACCATTGCATTTTAGTATCCAATAAACTACATTGTTTTGAGCCAATGCCTGTGATCAAAGACTGAAAAAAATTTGCAATTGGGGACGAATAGCGTCGATTTATTGTCTACTTTAGAAATAATTGGCATCAAAATCGCTTACAAATCTAAGTGCAAACAATTGTCTTTGCAAATCATCCAAATGGAATATTATAAATTTCTCACATGTTTAGATATACGTATGCATTGGTATACTTATATTGCTACGCTTTAAGCATAGAATGACAAAATTAAAAATTATACAACCCAATAAATATTAATGAAAGTAAAGCTAACTATGTCAATCTGAAGTCGTTGAAATTATTTGCATTGAAATCACGTATTTTAACATCTAAAAAGTATCTTACCGTATGCTGGCAAACATCATTCGATTCCCGAACAGACCAAGTAATTGAATTTTTTTTTCAACTACAGCTGTGCACTACGATACACTGAATTTTACAAATCTTTTTCTCTTGGTGTGTCTAGTCATGTTAAATTGAATAGTAAATCCGTTAATGGTTTTGCTGTTAATATAAAATGCTGCATGAAGCTTACCCCATCTAAGTCCATTTTCTTCTCCCAAGTCTTAAAACTTGATGATAAGTTGGTATTTTATGAAAAGTGTAATTTCATTTTCTGGAGAAACTATGGGCGTTATTTTCTTGTTAGAAACAGTCAATCAAAGTTGCCTCTAGTTCGTTGCTTTGAAAAAAGTGTGGAATAAGGAAGTTTTCAATTAACAAATTTGTAAGTAAATAAAAAAATTATTAAAGTATCTGAAACAAATTATAGGCGAAGTGGAACAATCCGAAAATTAATCTCTCGGATTCTCGGACTACACATGGTTCTGTGTATATGTATGGTCTAACTTAAATTTGAGCCTTAAACTCGATAAATTCAGTATTGTTTTAGAGCCGAAATTGCTTATGAGTGCTAATGAAGTAATAACAGAAACCCGCATATTCCATTTGCTTGATTCCTACTATAGTATAATATACAGGGTGCGTTTTTTTAAAGTGTTACAAGGCTATATCTTGTATCAGGTAAATTATAATAAATAAAGACATTTAAATGTAAATATATATACCAACTTTTTAAGACACATTATTATTGACCCAAAACATGAATGTGTGGTTTCAGCAAGATCGGGCTCCACCCAATTATGCAGTGGAGGCCCGTAGTCATTTAGGTGAAATATTTCCCAGCATATGGATTGGTCGCGGTGGTCCCGTCAACTGGCCAGCGCGATCTCCAGATCTGCCGCCACTTGCTTCTTTTTTGTGGGGTTTTATAAAAGATTTATAAAGAAGTTTTATAAAAGAAGTTTTATAGAAGATGAAAAGTGATGGCCACTGCACCCATCACCTCAGATGAGCTGAGCCTGCCTGCTTGTTAGTGAGACCTGAAATGTTGTTAGCGCGAGTGCAAAAGTCTTTAAAAAAACGAGTCTAAAGTAGAGTCTAAAGTCTAGAGTAAATTTGGCTCTCGGGGGAGGGCGCTTGAGTAGAATAATAAGACATTTGTTATTATATGTCCCCCTTCCAATTTCTTTCTTTCCCAAAACGTTATAAATATATTTAAAACCGTTTCTGAGATATAGCCTTTTAACACTTAACAAAACTCACCCTGTCTAGCAATTTTAGTACAATGAAATTGGCGTGCAATTGACCATAGGGGACATGAAAATGATGCTACTTTTAGTTATTGTTACCATATTGTTATCCACATAAGCGTCGTTACATTTCTTAAACTATCCAAAACCTATTTTAAATACCTAGAATCTTCAACAGCAAATCGTAACATCGCAAAGCTTCAAACAATACAGATTTTTGGGTAAATAACTTATGTTTTAACATGAATCTCGTAAAAACTCTTCATTATACCCATCATACTCACTTTTTCATCCTTTGTTGTCGGTGCAGGTTCTGGCGATTTTGCTTGATTGTTCTTTTCCTCTGCTTTCTTTTCCTTGAGGGTTTTTAAGAGTTTCCATTTACTTCCAGGGGTGTCTTTATTACACTCTTTTGGGGCCTCCTCCTTACTTGGAGTTGCAGATGCAACCTGAATTTCCGGAATGGTTTGCTCTGCAGGCATATCCGTAGATGATTTGCGGTGGTGCGTAGCCACTTCTCTGTTTACTCGATCCAGTTGCTCCTCGTTTGATAAGTGACACCGGGCAAATTCGTCATTGATTCTCATCTCTAATTCATCATATTCGTCTGTACTATGGTGCGGACTGTCCGGGCCTGATGTAGCGCCAGACGATCGGTCGTCTTCCTCTTTGCACGGTTCTTCCAAATAATTGAATCCTTTAGTTTCTTCCGGAGGAGCTTTTTCGGTTTCTTGTATTCCTTCTTCTTGCCTTTCTCTCTCCAGGGACTCGTGATGATAGACTTTAATTTTTTCGAACAAAGCTGCGGCTTCGTCTAAATGAAATGATCCGCGTTTCTCTTCTCGCCGCTTAGCGGAATTAACTGTTAACAAGTTGTTTTCTTTTTCGTCTAAAACGCCTTCGACAACTTTCGCTCTCATTCTAAGTTCGCGAAGCACAAACGACATTTTCTCTTTCACCTCCTCTTCAGGCTCGTAAGTTTCCTCGTCCGCCTCTGGAAGTTCCTGTAGGGTTGCACCCATGTCATGCTCTAAGTCCTTTTGCCGTTCCATTTCTTCCAGCTTTCGCAATTCATAGCAGTACCATTCATCTTCACTATCAATACTGTCTTCGGTACTTTGTCGTCGCGATGAAACACGAGAAGTACTTCTCCAAGAGTGAGTACTACGACTGTCTTCATCATCCGCCCGATGGCTCGGAATTTCCAAGCTTTGCTGGTGCCGGGGGAAATAGCGGCTGGCATTTGTCCGAAAAATTGGGCTTTCGTCAATTGCCTGAGATTCCTCACATCTGTTATTTTCTATGCTACTGTTGCTTTCAATCGGTTTCTGCTCTGCTATTTTCAGATGCGCATTATTTGGTGTTTCTCTGCAGTCTTCTTCCTTGAAACTATCTTCATTTACTTCTTCGATTTTAATTGCAGATTCGCTGGTTTCAAATCCTTGGTCGTCAGAGAACGAGTTTGAATGTTTTTGCCTGTATTTTCCCAATGCTCTAGAGACGGCAAATTCCATTGAAGTTCCCATTCCTCCCCCACCTACTACAACTACCATTTTGTTGTCGAGGATGACTGTTTCGTCGCTTTTATCAGAAGATCCGCTACTTTTCTTGGCTTCTCCAATGGTAGGAAATATGCTGCTTGATCCACTACCTGTGCTTTTACACGAATAGTCTTCTTCATATCGGCTCACTTCGCTACTCGCTTCAACAATTTGGTCCTTCGGCGAAACCTTGATTGCTTCAAATCCTGGCTGTAAAGCAGTTTGATGGGATTCTTCGTCAGACTTGCTACTTTTTCTGCTCTTCGGTTTTGGACTGATCTTGGGAAATAGCTCGTTTTCAAATATGTTCTCTGATATGCTCGTACTGTCTTCGCTACGGTCATCTTCGGAAATAACCGAACTAGTCCTGTTCAGATACCATTCATTGTCTGATTGCTCTGGATCGGACAGGGATTGGTGCGATCCATGCGCTTTTCGCTTTGCCTTTTGTAGTATTCCCGAAACTGTAGAGACAATTGCGTTTCTTTTCTTTTTGCGAGTTACATTTGTTTTACTTGCTGTGCTTCTGCTTTTTTCCACATCTTCTTTCTTGATACCCCCCGGTAACGAGTAAGATCTGTGACGTTTAGTCAGATGTAAATCTGGAAGCCAGTTGCTGACTGAATTCATCGCTGATTTAAGAGTGCTACCGCGCTTTAATTTTTTCTTCTCATCCCGAGATGATGATGATACGTTGCTATTGATAGTAATGTACTCGCCTGATTGGGTTATAATCACCTCAATACCTCCATCAAAATATGCATTGTTTCTTGGCGCTTGCTGGTGAACCACATACTCAGGTACATTTCGGTGTCTCAGATCAAGCTCCATCCTGGAAACGTCTTGATTTTGCTGTTGCAAATTTCGCTGATGTTGCTCAATTTGCAGCTGATTCTCGTAGATCGGCTGCTTTTGGGAATCTTGATATTGCCTCCTCTCCATGTACGGTGAGTATCCAGTTTCAGATGTTTCAGCGGATTTAATAGAACTGGATGTACTTGCATTATCGTGGTACTGAACCTCATGTCCAGAACTCAACCAAGCATTTGGATCATTATAATTCGCTGCAGGTAAATTATTTCTTGCCGACTCGTAGCGAGTGGAAGTGGGGTAGTAGCTTAAGGCATCAGTAATATTTCCAGTTGGAAACATGGTTCTGTACATGGCGGTTTTGTAACCTTCATGATTTGCCAGACCGTCTGGAGGTTTATTCGTTGAGTATGACCTAGTTAAAGACCTGCGTCGACGACCAGTGTCTGATTCTTCTGTAGGAACTGACGTTAAAGAATTGTAATAATTCGACTGCTGACTACTGACAAATTCGTTGTTCTCATAGGGTTCCACCAAGTCTGGATAATGGATGGTTTGATTAATATAATCTGCACTGTTGCTGGTATAAACTGTGGTATATGAATCCTTATTGTTGCTTCCTGCCACAGAGTAAATAGCTGCAGGTTGATTATTCTGATATAGACATGGTGATACTGAGCTTTGATCAGTACCGTCTGCTATTTTGTTCCTATTTGGACTAACGTTAATATCAGAGGCTGGTGCAGGAGCAGGCACAAATGTTCCATATCCTTCCAACTGAATATTGCTGGGCGATTTTACGTTGGTGAATGCTGACAAACGATGCCCCCCCGGCAAAAATTCGTTCGTTGCAAAGTGACTAGCATCTGAAACTTTTGAATCGACGGATGATTCTGCATACCCTGCAGTTTTTCCTGGGGATCCACCTGGGCTTACTGCTCCTATCTTCTGATTCAATGCCAAATAATTATATGGCTTGCAGCTGCCGTTCTTTGGAGAACCAGGAGACTTTTCCAAGCTTGACCATCCAGACATTGAGGAGAGGCCCGAATCACTTTTCGCTGCTACTATGTTGGACGAATGCGATTTACTTCGTTTGGGAGATGTTTTTGGGGACCTGGCGGTGTGGTGCTTAGGAATCAGATGATCTTGATTTTTAATTGACGAGGATTGGCTGGAATCGTTTGCTCCGAGGAAGACAGTGCCAGGCATTGAGTTTATCAAAAAACCGTCCATTGGGGCAGGTGGAGGAGGGCTGGGAGATTGACGCACAGGCTTTTCGGGATCAAGGTACCCATCTTTCCTTGTTCTTATACTACATATTGATAACGTAGGAGATGGGGGTTTATCGGAAATCATTTGAAACATACTTGGAGTGGAACAGGAATTCGATTCGTACGAAGCTTGCATTAAATTCGACAAATCTAGGTCACTACAATAAAACGGGTTTTTTGAGTTTCGCATCGCGGCTGCAGCTGCAGCTTCAGCACACTCGACGTGCTGCACTGCTGCACTATACGCCAGTCGTCCATCGACAGTGGAAAATGGTTCACTACAAGCCGTTTCCACTTGGCGACGTCTGGGAGACGTCGGGGTTCTCATTCCACTTGCCAGAGTATCAGCAACTTCCTTGTCCGAGTCCGTGACACTCAACCTCGAATTCGGACGTGTCGCGTAAGACGTATTGGGCACGACATTAGAAAGTTCAGTTTTTGCCAACAGCATCAGTTCATTTTGATCCCGCACATCACCCGAAAATGTCCAATTTTCCTCTTCCTGCTGTGTCCGATTTTCAGCTTCTTCACTTACACCGGCAACAGATATTGGCGACTCCAAAAGTTTCCGTTGCAGCTGCTTAATATTTGCGCTATCTTGCTGAAGCTTGCTGCTCAAGCGATCCAATTCGTTGAGTTTCTCCATCGCCATGTGGTCAATGGATTCAATTATAGTTAACTCCTCGAGGTCCTGTTCGCTAACACATGAACTGTTGCCCCGATAGTCTTTGTAGTCTAGTGCACTGTATATTTCCTCCTCTTCAGCGGGCGTTATTTTCTTATCCAGCTCGTCCTGTTCCTCTCTCTCCTCCCAGATCATATCCAGCTGACTGGATTGGACCACAGGATCGGTGCTCGACACCAACTCCTCCTCGTAAGCCTGGTTGAGGCTTCGATAAAATGCCTCATCAGGAATATTAAATTCTTCCATTTCCTGGATCTGTGGATCGTTTGATCGAATGACGTCTAAACCTTCCTCCAGTCCATCTTCAACTGTTCCATTTCCCAAAATTTCTCGGATTACTTCCAATTCACCTAAAAGTAAGTCAAGTATGAATTCTTATTGAATATAAAATGTATGCGAAGTACAGAATAATTCTCTGGGCAGGGATTTTTGATTTAGTTATTCGCACTATTTATCTTTGTCATTTATAGTATTAATATATGATAAGAGTGTGAAACATGAAAATTTACACTGGTTTTAAAAAGCCGGAAATTGAAGAAAAATTAACAAACAATAGGAAATAATACTATTTTAGAATATTTTTTTTTGAATGGAGGGTATTAATATAGTTCCTCAACTTTAGGAGTTTAGGAGGCTACGGCTTTATATGCACCGTATTTCATGTTAGGTAGCTTTATGAAAGTAGGTTTCCAGCCATCTTCCAAATAAAAAAACTGAAAAAAGGTAATATAAGTATTGAAAGCACCGAAGCTAAAATAAAAAATTCTCTCTCAGAATGGATAAGAAACTTCGATAATCAAACAGAAATATGTACTAAAACATGAAATTAAAGAAGTATCCAGGACCAACTACTAAAATTGCTAGGTTGGTTTGTAGCGACTTTTGAATTGTAATCTTAAAGTAATTAAATAAAATCTGCCTAATGCAAATGGCAAACTGATTTGAACTTTTTGATTGATTTGATTTGAAGAACTAGAAGTTAACGAAAAAATGATGTTAACATAAATAAAACTGCTGTGAATTGACAAAATCAATCGTATTGTCTACAAGTGCGAATAACGTTCTCAAAATTTGAATCAAAAGCGCAATGTAATCTAGAGTAACAAAAGTATGGAACATTCACAATTTTATTTCTGATTCTCATGTATAAATTGAGATTTTCTTCATAATTTTTTTTATTTCAGTTAATTGCTCCCATGGATAATGTGGTAAAAATAGTTTCAATAAGACTTTTTGAGTCAATTAATATTTCATTGTCTTTAGATAATGCACTGCGCTCGTGAGGCCCATAGTGCCCCTGCTGAGGCCAATTACAAGTTAAATTTTATTATTTTCTGCTGCAATTTGTTGTAAACTAAATGAAATCGTAATTAATTTTGTTCATTGAAAATTTTGTTAGTTAAAGTTAAGGGATTTGTTATTAATTTTGCACATTTTTCTTTAATAGATTTTGCAGCACGCTTGCCATAACTAGCCGATGCGAGGCGTTTATATAGGACTGTAGAAATTGTTCGTAATTAATTTGTAACATTTCAAGCTAATTGTACTGATAACTATTTACAATTTAATTTACCCGTTTTGTTAATTGAACACAATTGTAGAAATGTACACTACTGAATAATAGAGCATATTTGCTCAAATGATTTGACGAAATCGGTTCTGCTGCATTATAACTGATCGTTTCTGGTAAATTGAAGCCTATATTTTGTTCATGTAGATATAGGACTTACGTGCTTTAGTCCGGTTTTGCTACCTTTTGATTTGAGATTGTCGTGTACTTTTTGACCTAACTTGACCGAAATGTATTAGTTATTAGAAGCATTTTTTTATCAACGTAACAAAGTTTCTGTAGGTCGCGTGCTAAGCACATGCAGTAATCGCGTGAACACTGCGGGGTTCAAACGAAATGTCAATTTATATACGAAAAAATATTTAAAATTATTTACAATTCGGAACCACCAATTAGAGAATGTCACCGTTTTGATGATAGTTTTTAATAAGAACCTATATTAGTAAGTTCTTGCTTTATAAACCAAAAAATTTCGTTTTACACAAAGAAAATAAATTTTCTTGTAAAAGTCTTCAAGCAATGGGATTGCCGATGCAAAAAGCATTATTTGAGCAAAAAGGCAAGATCACGGACTTTTATTGTCTCTAACTCCAGTTCTAGTGGCCATTAAATATGATATATGTATCTAATATATGTGTGCCACAACAAACAACGTAAATATGAAATATGTGCTTTACGGAACTTTAACGAGTCATCTGATGTTACTGTTAAGTTTAAACAATAAACCGAGTTATACCTTCTGGCCAAATTTCACTTTATATTTTCTAAGAGACGTAGAGTTGCCAGAGCTTAAACACCAATTTTATCTTAAAAAAAATGTAGTTCAAACTATAACTTGGAAAATACATATGCAGCTTTATTAGCATTGATAAAAATAAATCAGTTTTGCTTCACATTTCCTAATGACCGTTTCGTTTTGTATACGTAGTTCCAAACTTTTGTTATCTGTGCTATCTGTACTTGTACTGTTATAGGGGCAACAAAAAAAAATACTCAAAAAAATATTATTATGTGGAAGGTCTCGTACCTAATCGGCCTTCCAGCATGGATACAGTGGGGCCCACTCTTTGGCTGTTACCCGAAGTAGTATAGAAATCCATCAGTTGACTAATAACACTCTGCTGTTCGAAAAGCAGGCCCTCCAACTTCTCCAGTCTCTCCCACATTTTAATGTATTCTTGGCTCAACAGATCCAGAGCTCGCCAAGCATATTTCAGTTCGGTTTCCAGGATATTAAGGCGCGTTCCCAGACGTTCCATGTATTCATTGATCACATGGTCAACATTGGAGTCTTGATAAACCGAATGAGCTATTGCTGGAGTCATATTGTCCGAATTATTTGTCAGATGTCTATCACTCATTTTTCTGAAGAACGGCTGGTAAGGCGGCACTACATAGTTAACGGGGTATGGAGTTTGTCATGATATGTTGTAATCAGGCACGTACGCTATAATGAAACTGAGCGTATATCAAGCGTAGGTTGAAAAGCTTTATTCATTTTCAAAAATAATTTCAGATAGCGCCATTAAGCAGGTGTTTTCAATACTGGTAATTGAAAACACTGATCCTAACTTTGAAATGTTAACGCCAATCTGATACCTGATTAGCCAGAAGAAGGAAGCAGATCAATGAGTTTCAACCGAATTCTTTCCACCAATATCAGCAGTACCCATTTAGAAGCTGGTAAAATCCAGGCATTTTTAAAACGTTTTTAAAATGTTAGTATTTTTTTTGTTTAATGGAGTTTTGTACATTGTCTTTGAAACTCTTTTGCATATATTTGTAAAGCATAATGAACACTTACAACTGCCTTTTTTAATTAACTAGCTCATTTCCAAGCCGTCTGGCATGCACCTAGTTTCGGACAAAGAAAAACAACATTTCAAGTGGCATAATTCAAATTTCTTGCTTCCACCTTTACGTGCATGAAGTGCTGCAAACGGTTGAAATTGCTCGATAAAAGAACTGAATTTCTGCGTTAGTTTCTGTTTTCAGTTCATCTAAGCATGGTAAAATCGACTTATTTAGGTTTCGAGCCACGTTACTTAAGGAACAGCAAGGAGATGAATTAGTAATTTAGTTCGTTTAGATTCTGGGTGAATGTTAACTCATTGTTCTTCTTAACCCTCACTGGCACTCACTACGATATGTACGGACGTAAAAATTCGTTGCTGTTGAACATAACTGTGGAGTGAGAATGGCACTTTTATGTGGCATCTCGGCCTCCAGTGGCTGACGAAGTAGGGAAAATACATCGCTCCCGTCCGTCTCCAGCGATAATCAACTTGGTTCGCATTTTTTTCTTAAAATTGGAGCGATCGAGCTAAATGCTCCAAAATTCGTGACATTCCGCGAATTTTCATTAGATTTTATAAAATCCCGAGGGCGAATTCATGTTCTCCGAACTTGCTAAAACCCGGATCCGACTGAAATCACTTATTACACAACTTTTGCACACTGATTAAATTCGACGGCAAATTGGAGCAGCTTCATTTGAAACATAGTCTGAAACAGAAAATATACATGGTTAGTGACTTCCAACAGAGGAAACATTTATTCTGGCAACAACTTCTTCAAATTTATATTAGCATTTGAACTTTTCAAGCAATGGAGAGCAAGTTTGGAACAGTTTTGTTACTTTCCTAGTTTGATGGTTATCAATCAGCTCTTCATGGAAATCTTGGTAAACTTCGTATCAATAATCTTAATGATTTGCAAAGTAGATATTTTGATCTTAGGTCTCATTTATAATTAAATGCTTCATTTACATTTATTTCTTAATTTGCCTACTATTTACTTATTTAATGTTGATCGATCATCCGAGTTTGGATTAATGGATCTTTTCAAAGCGTATAAATTTAGCTTTTATAACTTTTAGTTTGCAACTTTTACTCATTTAATAGGTACCAGATCTGATTTAGACCCTGGAATAAATTAAATCAGTACGTTTGCCCCGAATTTTACTAAATCGATAATAAAGAAGACTGGAACATATCGACCATCCGGGTTAAAAAACTGCATCCATATTTATTAGTCATACATTCATATGAAAAGCTTCATGTCTCGAACACAGCCGTTTAAATAAAATTCTAAATAATTTTTGATCGTTGCGTAATTCCATTTGGCAAACAATCATCTATTTTTGTCACTAATATTATGTATTAGAGTTTGGTATTTTTCTTTCGCAATATTTGATTCAATGTGCAAAACCATACTGTTGATTAGGCTCAATAAAATTAGCCCTTAATATCGTTCGTACTACATTTCATCTATTGTTAATTATTAACATCTAGTTGTTAATGAATTATATTAATTTGAGCCCATAAAGTCTCACATATCGATCTATAGAATGTTGAAAAGTTAATTTCATTAGTTTGTTTTTCTTAAGTAATTTCTGAAATCACGACATCCGGACGAAACTTAGAAGAACATAATTTGGTGGTTTGTAACTTGAGCAACTTAAATTAAATGGTATTGCTTTTACACGTAGAAGGCACTGCCTACGTGTGTTGTTGTCTTTTGAAGGGTCATAACGTTTTCATGCCTGCTTGTATCACATTTCGTAACAAAACAGTCGATTTATGGATCACATTTACACAAGTGAAACTAGTTTGTTCATGCTTTTCTTAATTATTTAAATTTGCTGTTTAACTGTATGCCAAGATCCTATTTCAGATGGGGCAACACTATAAACTTAGCAACCTACGTAATTCTTCTTGATTAAAATCACCTTTTGAAAAACACATTCGTTGATAACATTAAGAAGAAGTACAAGACTCTCAAGTACGTAACAAGTTTTGTCCACATATAAATATTATATCATGAATTATTTAGAAAAATAAAAATGATAGTTCATTTTTTAACACCGTTTAGCCCTATAAATAACACTTAGAGGACCTATATACACTTTTTATCTTAAAAATACTTGAACAATCGCATTGTAAAACATCGGAGAGGTACTAGAAAACATTCGCAACAGAATATGTTTCATATTTCTGTACTGAAAATGTAACATGGAAGACGTAAATTAGTAAATTCATACAGGCTCTATAACTGCGTCGGGAAGCTGAAGGGTCAAAGGAAAATTTTTGGCATCCGAATTTTTGTGTGTGTGCCAAACGTGTTTCTTCAGCATGTATTGACTTAATTACTTGCTCTACGAAACAAAGTTTTCATCCAACGTTACATTGAACATTTAATTTTTATTTGAATATATTTCATTTGGTGAGGAGCGTTAAAGTGTCAGTGCAAAGGCAACTGGAACGAATTGTAAAAATTTGGTGTCATCTATCCGTAAGACCAAAGCATCATACTAGGTAAGTATCCAGGAGGAAACGCCACGTAAACCCCAAGACTAACGGTGGTTTGATCTCGCCTAAGGCGACACGAACACGTGTGGAGAATATGTAATAGTTGCCTATTCACATTCTGTCCTTTCTTTAAAAACTAAAAGGAGAACGAAAAAATAAGTGGATGTATATTGAAAAACTTAAATATTACCGCAAAAAGGTTCAGAAGAACCATCAAGTAAGGCAAAGATCGAGAAGGTTGAGAAGAGTTTGAGTAGAATCGTAGTTAACAGAAGTGCAGAGCACATAATTATTTTCCAGTTTTATTGAACTGAAGTTATATTGTGTTTTTACCCATTCAATAATCTACATATCTCATATTAGGTACTTTCCATTTCGAACTAAAAGTCGATTTTTATTCACAACCAAGTTCATTATCTGTATAATGTTTAGTTTGCTTTTCGCAACTATCATATCGAATGTTTAATGGAATATCCAAGACCGAATAAACTGAATGGCGCCACATCCGTAAAAGCGGCGCTGACCTAAATCTCTTTTAGCAAGCAACAGTCTTTTATTTGAATTGGAGCTGTTTCAGCCAGCTTTGTAAAGTTCGACGAATGGCAGTGCTTTGAAATTTTATAAATCAAACTCATTGTTTGAGAAGGAGAAGTCCTACAATTAAAGTAAAAAGTACAGGGCAGGGGGCAAGGAAAAAGTATGATTAAAACGAACCGAAGCGAATCATCATATATGTATGTATATGTAGATGTGGTCAGATGGTGCTTTTAAAACATGCATAAATCTAAATGTGTTACTCACTTTATCAAAATTAAATTAATTAGATATTGTCTAACATTTAACATATAGCTTAAACATTGTCAGCAGTTTTTTTGATTTTAATTATTATTGTTATAGTGTTGAACTAATTTTAAGCATGCATTTTTTAAGCACAACCAATAAATTCACCTTTTTTGGAAAAAAAATTGAATCAGCTATCAGCTGGAACGATATATTTCCTTATTGGTATCATTAGAACAGACAGGCGTTATTTATATCGCAAATCGTCGAAAAACCAGGAATGGGTTTCTGGTATGCGTATAGCGACGGTAGGGCATAAGTTCGATTAAGGAAAATTATATAAATGTAAAAATAAAACGAAAAATAAATATAAAACGAATTAAATCGTTTCGTCCGTTCGGATTACTCATCGAGAACTTAGCTTCACTTTAGCTTGTTGCCATTTTAAACTAACATACAAAATATGAATTCTAATGATTAGCTGAAAAAAATATTGTTTTTTTAATAGCAAAGAGCAGCCATACTTTTCGTTTACAACAATATTAGACATACATAAATGTATGGTTCCAGATTTATTTTTAGACACTGCGCCGCCAATTTAACACATATCTTAAATAACCCCTAACTTTTCACTGTGAATGTTTTCTCAATCGGTCATTGGATTTGAACAAAACAATTTTTTTATCGAAGGATTCTTGGACAAAACTTAAAGTCAGCTGATAAGCAAAGTAAATATACTTAACATGCTGTACAGGGTGTTTAAAAAATGTCATGTTTTCTTGCTCAAAGTTTAAATCGGTCTGCAGAAAATTTCGGGTTTCTCCGACAGAAAAAAGTAAACAGTGTCTTCTGAGCTATTTGGATCTTCATTCGCTTGGTTAACAAAAACCAAATTACTCAAAAAATAAAACCAAATCGGCACGAACGAATTCTTGTTAATGTTAGTTTGGGTTCAGTTGGTTGAATAAGGAAAATTAACCCTAATGGAAAATATCAGCGGGACGGTCTCACAACAGTTTTTGTGTCAACAAACCTAGAGCCTAACCTAAGGGGAACGTGTTATATTTTGGCGCGTTTAATTTTCTTGCTAATCAAAAGTACATCTACCGTTTGTGCTTCTGAACATATTCTTTATTTTTATAATATACTTTGATTTCATAAAACTGACCGCCATTCATAATTGGTTTTATCCTCTGTGTTCTTATTGGTTTTATCCTCTGTGTTCTTATTGCTTATCCAAATGTTATCACATTGATTTGATAGGAAATATATATTTTTAGTCAGCACATCTAGAAGTTGATATCAACGAACGAATATGAAAGTTTCAAAAAACTTCTCCCATCTTGCTGGGATATTAATATAACATATTAATAACTACTATAAAAGCTATAAGAAGAATTTGAATAGATTAGGAAACCGTGATTATCATAATATTTCAATAGAATAAACATAAACAATAAACTGAAGATAAAATAATTAATCCGTTTTAGCTGACAAAATTATGAAAATTTAAATTTTGCTAGGAATGCAATGAAACGGCTATTGAAACATTTGCTGAATAAACAACTGTTTTTTGAAAATGTTACATCGATTTTACAAAATATTTCATTGCAAGCCATGCAAATCGCGAAATTTCTCCATGGAGGCATAATAACCCGGTCAACTCAAAAACACAACCAAGATCTCATTAATTAAGAAACGGGTAAGATTTTAACATTAATTGAATATTTTTGTTTAATCTGTAGATCTACTAGTAAAACCTTGTTTGTCACCTGATAGCGAAGATATTGTCACTTAATCAAGAGAGTAATTCGTTCTTAATTATGATAAGCAACAATTATTTAAGGAAAATTCCAACACTGTGCCAATGCTTGTCGCCATGAGTAAACTCCAAATTATCCCTAATTTTCATAATAAAATTGGATCGTAAATATTCAATAATGTACTGATTTAATAAGGCGTCGAGGAATTTATAAATGAAAACGAGATGCTGTCAAATGCTGGCGCCGACCCAGATTTTCTGGCCTCTCAGCAACAGCTCGCAGCCAGGAATAAATTAAAATAATTATTTTCCGAAATATTTTTCCACCTTCATATTTGAAGAAAAATCTGCATACTAAAACAACTTTATAAACGTTTCCCTAATTAATAAGCATTCTGGATAGGGATAACATTTTACATATAGCTAATAGCATCAGCATTTAATTTAAAATTGAAAATTACCCACCTTTATAAAACCGAAAGCTTTTATAAGTGTTGTTAAGTTGATGTTCTGAAAAATAGAGCAATGTATAGTTAACCGATCGTGTTTAAAGTTTAAGTGTATTAGGTATATCAGAGTACTACCATGAGGACGCAACAGGGATTGAACGTAAGATCACTGAAAGCTCAGTTAAGCTTTTCATGACCCTATCAAATTAATATGATGAATTTAGATAGAGATACTTGAAAGGAATGACTGAATTACATGGCAGTATCTCTGAAATCAGCTTTACGGTTCGCAAAAGCGATTTCACATGGGTGTACAAGAAAATCGTTTCCTGCCCAGAGGTGAGAGGAATAAAATCCACCGTTACGCTGGATGTGTATTATGTTTATGGAAAGTGGAACATGTTGGAAGCCCTGGAGAATCTTGAATTTTTACCGTACTTTTGTGCTATGTGAGCAGGTTACGGTAGACTGATAAGACATTTTACCACAATACAGTTGCTTAAAATGTATATTTTTTGTCTATTGAAATAAATTATTTTATACTACATTACACGGGACAAGGAAAATCACTCCTAGGAGAATTTAGTAATACATTTAGTGTACATTTTAAACTATCTGTGAATGTATTTTCGTATTGTTCAGTGATATTAAAGTAAAATTGAAAATATTTCACTATTTTTCCATTTTCTCCAACAAACATTTTGTTTGTGTGTGCTATTTCAAACTGAAATAAGCTACCTGATAACATACCGTAATAAGTATTATAAATTATCATAAAGCAAAGTTCTTAGGTTTTTTTTATCGTTCTACCTTATTTAATTTTAATACGTTGTACTTAATTCCTTTTTTTGCATTATTGGTTCGAGCTTTTTAATTACTCTCAAGTATTTCCTTTTTTTAATAGCTCTTCTAAATAGTTGTTAACCCTCAATTTTAGTACAAAATACTTGAATTAATAAGACTTACATTTGTTCTATCAAGTTTGAACCATAATCGATGCAATACTTGGACTAAAAATATTGAATCAGCGTCAAGCTTCAAAAGAGGGAAAACGAGGTCGAATCGATTAAAATAGAATTATTCATTATATTGTTTTACTTCTTGCTCTGCATAACGACAAAGAAATTATTTTCAATTATATGTTTTCTACAACGTCCAGAGTCATAATGAATAGGTGATTATCTTATAGCTTAATGCAGCACAATCCAGAATATTTATGAACACTTGTTTTCGAAAATTATGCTTGTTTAATATACTGTTATTTTCATAAATTGTAATAAAGAAATGGTAAGCTATGAATAACAGAAGGTATGGCACAGAGTGAGGAAAGCAGAACACTTTGTAGTTAACAACTATCTGTAGAATAATAAAATGATAAATAAATGAGCCCGCTAGATTTTGGATCGAGATAAACAGTAAAACTGCGACTTGTTTAATTTAAGTAAAAAATTTTAAAAACAGTTGAAGAGGAAAAATGTTTGCACATCTTTTAAAGGATTTCGGCACTGTCGGATGTATTCTTGCTGAATATTGAAAAAAAAATATTTGAATCATAATATTAATATTGTTAAGTACAAGCTCTCAAACAAAACAATTTCTGAAAGTTAATTGATCGAGATTGAATGAAATTGCAGTCCCACACGATAAACTTTTAGGTTCATTTTTTTCTCGTGAAATTAAATGTCTTAAAAGACATTTGACAATTTTCACTATTAAATTGAAAGAAAGCTGCTAAAGTCACTGAAGACCCATTGCCACATTTTAAAATTTCAATAGAAGATATAATGGAAATTAAATCTTTATTTGTGTATTTTTTCATCAAATGATTTCTTATCAATATAATTTTCTAATTTACTCATACTGGAAGGTGTTCATTTTTGTGTATTTGAATTTCTAATTGTTGATTGATTGTTGCCCCTTGCCATAAATAAAACTCTTTTCTCTCAAAATTTACATGTATTTATCCTGAGAAAATCTAGCCCTTCTTGCAAATACCTTGTAACTTGTATTAAAGTTTGAAATAGCAGATTACAACTAGGAAATTCTCCACGCTTAACAAACAAGCTACATTTTAAAAACCAGTTTCATTAGAAACTTAAACAACGTAACCAAAGCAAATAGCCGCATAGCTTTCAACAGCTCCATCATATTTTCTGAGACCATTGTAATTTATAAAGAAATTTTAAATGAACAATAAATCTTAGTTCGGCTCGAAGTTTCGCTCCTTTAAGAAGAAGTGACCCATTAAAAGTTTGGGAAGGGTGAGCAATTACTGGCAAGATTTTGTCAGCCGAATTTAACTAATGGTTGGACCTCAAAACGATATAATTAATCTTAGTCAAATTAGAGATTCCCGAATAGCTATAGTTAGTGAAAGCCTATAGTAGATTACATCTAGTTTTGTCAGGGCGTCAAGTTAATAAATTAACAGGAAGGGACATTGATTATGCTGTCTAAAGTGGGACAATTCAAAAGGGCCCATATAAGATTTTGACCGTTTTAATTCCACGGTAACAGCGTGGATAGGTAATACATATTAATTCCATACCACATTTAAAAACAATTATTTATTTAAAATTTGAAACACATACAACAAACAACATACAGGCGAAATTCGGAAACACTGTCAACGATTTTGTCTTCTTAGTTTTACACATTTCAATTCAATCCACCAAACCGAGTACTCCACGAACGCACAAAGAATAACAGAAATACTACTTTAATTACAATCGAAATGGAAAAATAATTCTCATTCCAATTGTTCCCAGCTTCTTCTTCATCAAGAAATAACGAAAGATAGAGGTTGTTCCTAAGCTCTCTCTGTTTAACAAGACCCACCAGAGAAACGCATTTCCTCTTCCCAACTTCAACTTTATTGGAACATTTTCAGTCATACATTATATTCAATATTATTTTTCCATTGCTCTTAAGCAAAGTTGTACTTTCTCAATGTGAACCTGATCTAATTTTTTATGCATAAACTCTGATTGCTGCTGGCGATTGGATTTCTGTCTGAAGCGATAGCTAGAAGGGCTATTTTTCTGTCGGCACTTGTTTTTTTTTAAACTAAATAGGTACTTCTGAGTCAGTATTTGGCATGTGGAAAATGAAACAATGGAAAACTTCTGAAAATTTGGTATAATTCCAATTAAACTTCCTCAACTGAAAAAAAATGTGTATATAGTCACACTAAAGGCATACAAACAAATAAACTCATATCTTAAAATAAGTTTCTGATTTTTTCGCGCATCTATGTCACAGCCTATTTTTCAAAATCTAGAGTCCATGTTGAAGCTAAAATCTCATGCTTTTTTACGATATTTACACCTCATATACAATGCAGCTTTCGTTAGCGAGTACTAAAACTCCCATTCTGAAATCCCAACTTTTAAATTTTTTTAGAGCAAATACCTTTTTAAATATCATCCCAATTCTCATTAAAGCTTGCAAATAACCGCTTTAATAAAAATAAACATTTGGTGAACCGAAAATGTCCCTACTGATTTGGATTGGATGATTTGGAAAAACACCATCTTATGTTTATTCTACGCAGGGGTTACTAAATCAAAAGTCTACAAAACCATGTTGATATAATAAAAATTCGATGATTATCTTGCACAGAGTTTTTGTAAATATATAAATCCGCGTGTGTGTTATTTATGTGCTTTATTTGGGTCAGTTCTTATCGCCTACTGTTTTATTTCAGTTTTTATTCATGAACTTTTATGAGCAACTTCCTTTCGGTTCAGAGTAATGTTAAGTAAATACAGCAACCTACATTCAGATTTTAACCAGTTTGTGCTGAACACGTTGCGAACTCAATTAATTATCAGTCAGATATTAAAATCAATTGGGAATATGGCATATAAGGACTCGGAATTAATATTAATTAATTACGTAATTAATTATACTACAAATAAAAACACTTACGATTAGAAAGGCGTTCCATAACACTGTACAAGAGGGATTAGAACGTATTTACATGCATGTAATTTCAAAACGATTTTGACTTCATACCGGTTTCTCTGTTTTTGGAAGATAATGACCTAGTGAATCAATTTATATTGGCGATCACATAATTTTATTATGTGATCGACACACGACTTTAATTACCATGAATCATCTATGAGGCTGAAATAATGTATTTTTCCTTTTAGAACCCTCATGATGACTTTAATATAGCCAAAACTTTTCCTCCAGAAAAATAGCGTTTTTTTTTCTGCCACTATCTATTCACCGATTAGGCGAGAACATAAATAGGCATCTTTTTCCAAAAGTATCGTATTATATTTTTCCGAATATACCGAGATCTTACGTTCAGTTTGTTAATTTACTTAATTAACAGTTTAATTGGTAAATTTCTTAAATGTCCTGTTTCTACGGAACCTAAAATCTTATTAACAGACTGTCTAATTACCATTAGCACATGCTTTACTTGATTTCAATTAACTTATTTTTTAAGTTATTTCGAATGAGACAACTGTGATCAAAGCTTCTTAAAAAAAATGTGGATTTTAATTATATTGCGACTAAATTGAATGCTAAAAAATGTCTAAATTATGCCAAAGAACTCTGGCCGAGACAGGCGACTTTAATTCACTCTGAAACTTTTGCGCCAAAGTTTACTAATCCACGGGTTTCTGCTGAACGTCAGTAAGAATCATTATTATGTGCATTATTTACTTACTGATTTGTTTTTTTCTTTGAATCCCACACAGAAAAGCATTGGCATATATATGGTATTAACAATAAAAGAGAAAATCTGGGAGGAAAATGCGATTACCAAAAAACGGACGTGATTGTTTATATCTTGTAATTTGAAGATCAAATGCACAAATGTGAAAATTTTGGCCATCTTTAGAAACGACAAGTATTAAATCATGTAGTAGTTTTCTTCTGGCAACTTATAGAAGCGACTGTTAGTCGTGAATCGTCGTTCACATATTGAGTCCATAAAGCTTCAAAATCACGAAAAATTGATGATAATATTTACGAACGTATAGCTGGGAGAATCGACAAATTACTGTTGTACTGTACGATACTATTTGCTTCCCTATTTATACCAAATCTGGGTCAAATTGCTGCCGAAATTCAGCTTTGCAAAAATTGTTGCATGTTTCTATCGAACTATTCAAGACAGTTAGTTCGTTCTTATTAACTATTTTCACTAAATAGTCGCACTCAGAAATATTGAATAAAGGAATTCTGCTTAAGTTCTTAAAAACCGCATACATTTTCAAACAACAATCGCTGCAAAACCTTAAAATCAATTACTGAAATTAGTCGTTGTCTCTGCTTTGCAGATTTTAATTATTTCTCATTTTGCCCGCAATCCCTCAAGTTTTTGAAGGGACAAATTAATTGCTGGATCAACATGCAATATGTTAAGATTTCTTGATTATCCAATGATAAAACAAACGAAAACAATTTTGATCAGATATTTGACGTCAAGGCAAGTAATTAGGAGTAACTGTTTAGATGTTTTGCTTTTCCATACAGGACAATGCTCTACTGATTTCTTATATAGAAAAGTACTTATTTCAATAGTTCTCTGGACACTAGCGCGTCCTTCACAGCTCATAGATGAAACACCACTGTTTTTATTTAAGTGGTAACTCTTCAAATGATTCATTTCGAAACACTTGGAGGTGTCGTTGAGGGGCAAATGTATGCAACTGTTTGCTGCAAGAAGACAGTTCCCGACATGCTCTAACACAATATTTTCTATCTCAAAGCAGCTACCACTTGAGAGTGCAGAACGTAATGTTTACTGGTGACGGCAGCATAGTGCTCCGATTACAAAGGTCTTAAGTCCTAAGATTGAATCTTCCTGTTTGTTCATAAACCACTAATGGGCTTTCATATGTGCCAAATAAGTAATAGATCTTATAGGTCGGGAAAATGAATGAACCAAAAAGTTTTGAAAACGTTTCCAT
Source organism: Dendroctonus ponderosae (assembly GCF_020466585.1). Classification (NCBI taxonomy): domain Eukaryota; kingdom Metazoa; phylum Arthropoda; class Insecta; order Coleoptera; family Curculionidae; genus Dendroctonus; species Dendroctonus ponderosae. The sequence goes on along the minus strand of NW_026018436.1, from coordinate 9,478 downwards.
TGTTAAAGATTGCACTTAAAGGTTATCTAAAGCGGAAAGCGTTTGCTCTACCGTGATATGCCGTTATTTCAGCTAGGTTACAGCTTAGACGCAAGAATGACAAATTTTCTGTCCTCAGAGTGTGGAATTGTAGTTTTTTAAGTAAGGCAACAGTGGGTATAAAAATGTGAGAAAAATCGACATTTAATTGCATTTAATTAATGATGATATTGCGTTAATTGGTGCTACCCTCGTGCTTGCTGAACAAATTGATTTTATGTCCCTTAAGTTTAATTGAATGAGATAAACCTATCTCGCCGAGAAAATAGATTAATTGAGTCGAGGAGAAATGGCAAAGGCATCTTCGATGAAAAGTTACGTGAGTAAACAGCAGTTTATTTTAAGTGAAACGTGCGTTGTGGTAGAGATCATGTTACATACGATGGCGACAGATGTCCGACTAAGTGTAGCAATTTCCTGAAACGGGTTTAGGCACAAAACTAGATTTTCCTTAAACACTTAAACTTAAAAATTAAAGTTTCTGTCTAATTAAAATACATTTGTAATAAGAACTTGAAACTTCAACAGTTTTTTGAAATCAGTTTCTTGGTCCAACAGTTTCAATACATGTATGTAATTGAATAAAGAATCGTACTGTTTATGTAGTTATTGTCACTGAACTCATTACAGTACAATTTAAGATCCTTAATTTTTACTATACATAATTTTAAAAGTGTAACATAACAAACATTATTTAAAAATCAACAAAATTAGCATAACACTGACAAATTGGGACCAACTTTGGAACTGGATACATTTTGATTCCTGCGCGATTCCATTTCTGATTGAAGCGTTATTTAGTGCATTTCTTTTTCGCTTAGTGCGTGTTTTTACAAAAAAAATGGTGCATCATATAAAGTTTCTACAACGTGGCCAATGAAACAATTCATTGATGAAACAATTGGAAAAAGTCCCACGGGTTCTCAATTGGACACAAAAAGTGAGACAAAGTTGGTTGCTGTTTTAACACCAAGCGCATTAAAGTAGACATCATATCTCCAAAAAGTTTTTGAATTTATCGTTCATCCCGCTTATTTACAAAGTGGTCCTAAAAAGATGGACATTTTGGTCTTGCAATGATACATTTTTTCTGAAACACAATTTCAAAATTGAGAGTTTATTATAAGCTAAAACTTTTACAATTAACGAAATATTTCCAAGTGCCCTTTGAAGTTGAAAGTCTGCTAGAATCATATATTTCTGGAAAATTATGATTTTAGTCATTTTTTCATGCAACCCTCTATTTTCACTTGACTTAGATTGATGAGCTCTAAATCACGTAAATTGGACTAAGAACAGAAAAGTTATCATTGCAAACCCAAAAAGTCGATTTTTTTATTCCACTTGCAAATAGAAGAGAATCCTTAAGAATTGAAAACTCGTTTCGAGATATTTGGATTATCTTTAAACATTTGGTGTGGAGATCCAGAAAAACTTTTTTGTCCAACTAGAAACATGCCAAACTTTGTTTTTTTCAAAATTTTTTTGAAATTTTGCATTTTTTATTTGCCACCCTTTACCAAATTTGCCGGAGATGCTTAATTTTTTATCAATACAATGACTAACAGAACACAAATGGCGCTAAATAAAGCTACAAACAGAAACCCAATCACTAAATCAAATAAAAATTTATCCTTTTCCAAAGTGAGGACAAATTTGGCTGGGAAACGTTCATTTTGTTGCATAGTTTAGTGTAGTTCAACATACAATCGTTCCAGTAGAAGGACATAAGCTATGCTCGAACCATCTGAATTATGTACCCTGCATTTTTTCTATAATTTTTACCATAAAATAAACGTTGAATTGAAAAATAAAAAATTAGAGAAGTTTTCAAGTATACAGATTTTTATAAACATCCCAAACCCAACCAAAAACAGCACCCATGCATAAAGAAAATACTTACGAAGTATACGCAGTGACGCTGGACTTTCATGGAACCCCCGAGTGATTTCATGATCATGAGTGGTATTGAATACATTTTAGGGTTTAAAAGAAATAAACTGTTATGACTAGCATAATCTCATTTCATCTTTAACCGTATGAATTCACTTCTAGACTAACACCACTTTCTCAATATTAATGAGACAGAAACTCTTTGGAAATGTACGAGACTACCGCTTCTACATAATTTAATGCTAAACGATTTTATATAAATCTTAGTGGCGAGCAAGAGTGACCTGACCCGCATTGCATTATGCTTTTACACTGATCCTGCTCCTAGACTAAACAAATATTTCGCAATTTTTCAAGTTCTGTATTATCTATTGGAAAAGCAGCGTCAATTGGCAAGATAGAGCACTGGTTTCGAGTAGAAAAGCAGCTTTCCGCTCTGTGATCGATGCCTTGAAGCTCTGGGAAAGTTTCCGACTAAGAGAAACTACGCCTTTAACTTCAAACAATATGCTCGTACATCGATCTATATTACAAATAGTCTATTGCAAATTGGTCTAAGAAGAAGTGTTTTTTAACTTCCCATGTCATAACGCAAAACATGTCGACATAAGCGGAAATGGAGGTAAATCAAGCTGTTAAAATACTAAATATAGAAATTTTAAGATCAGCGGGGAACAATTGAACCAATGTGCCTTGTTAGTTTTTCAAAACTGCAGTCAATTTACTGTTCAGATACAACACTAAGTATGCATTTCGAACCTCAAACTCATCTGGTTCATCATTCCAGATCGTCAAAAGTAGTATTTCTCTAAACTATTTCGTCCATTTTTAACAGCTACTTAATAGACTACATTTCTTCTGCAGCAAAATATGTTTTTTCCAGGAGATTTCAATATATATTTATAGATGCGGATAATCTTGCTTGTAAGCGCTTTTCTATATGGTAGCTGTAGAGCCAATTTATGTTAAGCAAAGTGCTTCAAGTGTATGAGTGTAAGCCCTTAAGGCGAGTAACTTTGCTGGTTATAAATCGAGCGCATGCTTTTCGAGCTTGCAAAGGAGGCGAAATATTATTTATTTTATTCCAAGGTGAACTAATCGAAGTCTAGCAAACTTTACTATATTGCAAAACGTAGTTATTTGAAAAATAACGCGGAAAGTTTTGTGTCGTAAATCCAATATTTGAAGTGTTTGAGTTCGAAAAGTAGTTAAAAGATACATTTGACATTTATAATTATAATCATTATAATCCGGAAATTTCACATTTTCAGAACTCATTGTAAAATTTTTTACTTGTTTTTTTACTTGAAGTAAAAGAAAATGTACATATTGTATAACTATGTTGACAGTGAGTTAGATCGATCTATTTTAATGTGATAATTAATTCTTGTTAATTGTGACCAAATGATGTGTTCTCAATATGCAACAAAAGAAACTGTCCTTTATTAAATACGAAACCTCCTATGGCACCTCTAAGCAAAGAAAACATCACTTCAATTTGGTTTGTATCCAAATTGTATGTTTGTACTACTTCACACTCAAACGGTAATTAAGGTAATTAAATAAAAATATCTAGCCAATAATTGTATTGCCGCGTACAGTTTCAAACCGTCTAAATCAATCATATAACCGTATAAACCGATGAATTTTTCACTTTTGATACGGATGAAAGACAATGTAGCAAACTAAAACGTACAAATCATTATTCCAATGTTGGAATCCAGCCGAACTACCACATTTTTACATTAACGTTAGTGCTTAACATATGCGGAAAACAGACAAGTCAGCCAATTTACAAAATCACTATACAAAATAAAATGTGTTTTTACACCACGCTTTTATCGTACCAAATGACCGTAACGCTGATTTAAATGTGTGTTTTTTGCGATATTACATTACACGCACATTCGTAGGATCATTAAATTAAGGTATTTGCATTTGTTTGTTTGAAGCGCTAAAATTTTAAACCTTTTCAGTCACACGATCTGGATGTATTTTTGTGGCAGATACTTGAAACAGTTAAACCTTTGTACATCGGTCAACTTTCGGGAAATTAAAAATGTTTGTTATGACGGGGTGCAGATAATTTAGGGTACAAAGCGAAAGTAAAATTTGCTTTGAAGAATCGTGTATTGTGTATTTAAATTTATTCACTTTTACGTTTTATGTTACGTGGTCTTGTTTACACATTTAATAAAGTATTGCTTTATTTCTCAAAAAATGCAGAAGTATTATTAGTCTTTTATCTTGAAGTTTAGTTCGCCTGAAGTTCATAACTTTGATTAAAACTAGTTCTTATTCACTTCATTTATTTAAAAACATCATGTAATAAACGACTGCCTTTAATTAAATCGACTTTAAACCGAACTATTTAGCCATTGAGTAATAAATACCCTTAAAACCAAGAAACCATAATATAGTGACGCGAAGTTCTCCTCAGGAAGTAATAACGCCGCTAAAACTGGGATACCCACTTTTGTAAAGCTTTCTTGAGAAATAAATTCTACTTTCCTTTTCCTGTTCTCAGTGATAGGGAGTGGCTTAAAAATCGCCCTGTTTCCAAAATGAATTGCAACGTTCAAATTTATTTAGTTTTTCCTTACTGATGGTAAACCTTACGAAATGATCTAAACTCACGTCTAGAAAAAGGCAAAAGCAAGATGGAATAAGCCGTAAGTAAATTACATTTCTCTTCTATGACACTAATGGACTTATAGTTGTATATACTTTACGGAATATAGTATATTCCGTAAGCTGTCCAATTCCATTTGTTAGAAATTGTAGATATCGATGTTCTGTTAACGGCCTTTGAGTATAATTCAGTCTCGTCTATTCTAAGTTCAATTATTTCGTTCCCAAACATCTCAACCGAAAAATTAAATGATACACGACCCTGCGTGATCATCTTATATAAAATAGCATAATGCATTTTTTCCATATTACTTATGAATTACTAAATATTACTTATTAGAAATATAAATAAAAAAAATGAAAGGAATGATTAGTAATTTCGTTCAGTGCGTTTGTATGCTGACGACATACAAACATACATATGTCATGATCTATTTGAGGCATTTGCGAAATCAGAATAATAATTATTTTTTTTACTTTGCCATTTTATTTTGTATGATACATTAACATTTTCTAGCAACTCAAAAATGTCCCTAAAACTTGTAGATGGAATTTGTTGGTACATTTGATAATGAATTAGTATACACACGTAGGCTAACAATAGAAGAACAAGAAGTATTTTTCAATGCAATGAAAGTGAGTCGAGCTTTGGAACCTCCCTGAATTAACAATAAAACAAAATTTTTCAAAACGATAAAATATTTTTTAAAAGGTGACTTGGGGGTATTGCAGCAAATACTTGGGGGTATAGTACAAACAAATGTATCTCGCAAAACAAAACTCAATATTTAATAAATTTTCCCAGGTTTTGAACATTCGAGGTGAAATAACTGGGTCAAAAGGGGACAAAATGCAGTCCTTAGGAATAAATCCGGCAGAAATTCTATCAGAGAAGAAACCCGGTTTCTTGATCCGATTACCTATTTAATCGACCGGCGAAACATTCGACCTTAAATTTCAATTCAAGGTAAATTAGGTTTTTAGTCATAAACGTATATCTTAAATGGAAAATTTACCGGTTGAGTTAAAAAGAATTGGGAGGTGTATAGCCCTTAAAAGACATTGGATAGATGAATATTGAATTTATCTTCTTAGTGAGAGCACAGCTTGACTACATTTAAGATATGTTTTTCTTAACTTTAATCATCGTCACCATGTGCAATGTTTCTTTTGGCTTGCTTCACCATCAAAAACCCAGTTGCTTTTATTCGTGTAATCAACCAGCCTTCTTACCAATCCTTCTATTTCTAGTTTAGAGCAAAAATAGCAAAAGGTGCAAAGTAACTGGACTTATTTAGCTATTCTACAACCTTCAATTTAAGGTTTTATAATGCCAGGTCTTCACAGAATTGTGATTTTGACTGTTCAAAGTTCAAGCTGAATATTTTTCTTCAGAAAAGTTGCATATGTTGGTCGTTACAAATATTTTCCTTCGTTATTGAATAGGAACTACCACTGGATTGCAAAATTTGATGTGTGATCGATTAAAGTATCTCAGTGGCACTGCTTTATAATACATTTAAATATAATGTATAAATAGTGCAAAGCGCATATGTAAAGTTGATAAAAAATACAAAAATATTAAAGTGAAAATAGCTAAAGGACTCTATTTCCCTTCGGTATCACTAACCCAAAACAGTGGAGCATAATACTAATGACATTCTTTGGTTTTAACAGTAAAATGAACTGTTTTTTTGGCTTCGGGGTTCATTAAACGTAATTTGTATACGAACAGAGAAAAATTGCTCTATTTAAAGGAGTAAAGATTGTATTATGGAAGTGCTAAACGATATTTCAAACGTTTAAAGTCTGATGAAGATCAATTCGAATCCCCAGTTCATCACAAAAGAATGAAAATAAACCATTTTCACTTCAAATACATTTATAAAAATTGAATAACTTTTCAGGCTCCTAAGCTGACATGATGGATACCGCCATTAAAAATCCACTTCCTTACAGAAAAGTTGATGGAATAAATTTCATTGTCAAGCACATCGGTCAAATGATCAGACAGAATGACGGATTCATTGATTTCCATCTGTGACTATCCAAAATCATTTTAGAAGTAATATTTTCGGGAACTGTTCGATATCGCCGGGAAGAGATGCGATAATAAGCGGTGAATCTGATTTAACGTTTCCTCCCGCAAATAGAATATTCAACTTAAGTTTGGCAGTTATGTATTATTTAGGAGAGCCAAATAAGTATTGGAAGTCAATTCTGATAGTATTTTTCAAAATAAACTGGTAAATACGCATAAAATTCCATTTGCGTCAATCATATATCAAGTAAAGTTCAAACTTCAACCTGTAAAAAATTATCCTAAATTTATTATGTGACATATTTTGGCACAAAGTATAGATAACTCAATCTAATTAATTTTATTACAAATTTTTTAGGGATAGCCTTAAATTCAGAACCAAAGTAATTAAAATTGCGTTTATCAAAATCTGTGTTTCTAGACCGTGGTTCACTTTTAACTATACTAAATGTATTTTGAATAACTAATAAATTTCAAAATGAAAGTGATACAACATTTTTGGAGTGTCAATATTGCTTTGAACTAATTTCCGTCTTACTACCATTACACATTATAACTTCTGCTTGTTTATTACTAAATGTTTTTGTGTTTCCCGGGATTCGCTAATTTGCAGTTTAGAACAAATCATGTATGAGTTCACCGTAACAAATTACTAACGCAAACAACTATTACACATTGATGTATTAGAAAGCTTTCTCTCTCACACTGGTAATAATATGCACATAAACCTACACAAATCCACCACTTTTATTACCAAATAACTCGATTTTATTTTCCGATTGCCGCAACTTTAAGACACAGTAGTAAAATAAAATGAGTTTCACGCAGGCTACTAACTCGAATGGCCTTAGACGCACAATAAAAGTCATATTAATGTTTTGAAGTGTTGTGAAATTAAGAAATACGTTTATGACATGGGTAGGGTATTTTCAGAGGAAAGAGTTTTAGGCCACATTAAATGTTTTTGGCTCAACATGGGATGTTGCTTAATTATGCATTGTACTTAATAATAATTAATATACTACATAAGAAAGCAAAACTATTAATCCCCGTCGGGATATCTGAAAATAATTTACCCTTTAACTTTTCACTAATTTTTAATTCCAAATCAAAATTAATTCCTGAGTTTCAGTCATTTATTGTTTCTATTTATCAATTAAAATACGTTTCGGTGTATTTTTCCACCATCATCAGTTTTCATCAAAAAATTTAATTAATTTAAAAAACAATCCCAGTTCGTCAACAGCTTCATCATGTCACACACTAAAATACATCACAATTGCAACACTTTAAAACATTCTAAAATTAATTAGCCGTAACAGGTGATTAGTCAGGACAATAAAATTTGGAATTACTCAATAAGTTATATAAAAAATAAATGGGCAGAGATAAAAGAACATATAAAATTACCCGAAAAAGAATTTATTGAGGCGGTAGAATTGTGTTTAAAATCCACATATTTCCAGTACGAAAACAAGTTCTATTCACAGATATATGGGTTCTCCCATAGCAGCAACACTTGCAAATTTGGTAATGGAAAATTTGGAAGAATAAATAATATCTAAATTAGACTATAAGTGTGAATTTTTTAAACGATATGTAGATGACTGCATAATGTACCTCTCAAAAGATAAAATTCAATATACACTAGATAAGTTTAATGCCTTTCAGAAGATAAATGAAATTCTATAAACTTTCTAGACCTAACAATTAATTATGATAACAACGGGGAAATCAAAACAAATTGGTACACAAAGGAGGTATGGTCTGGTAGGT
>NW_026018436.1:0-998 GCF_020466585.1 Dendroctonus ponderosae | reverse complement strand
CAGAACATTCCCGTTTTCGTACCCCAACAGATACTTTACTAGAACACCTACAAACGCAACTGAACTAACGACTAAGACCTGTTTGTTTTGTGAGCAGGGAATTTTTTTTTATCACTGATTAGTTTATACCAGGGTTAGGAATAGGAATTAATTTTAGATTGTACATACTTTCCTGACTGTGTTTCAATTCCAAATCAAAATTAATTCCTGGGTTTCAGTCATTTATTGTCTCTATTTATCAATTAAAATACGTTTCGGTGTTTTTTTCCAGCATCACCAGTTTTTCTAAAATAAGAGATAGTTAAAAAAAATTTCATTAATTTAAAAAACAATCACAGTTCGTCAACAGCCTCACCATATCACACACTAAAATACATCACAATTGCATATTCACACTATTCACAGATATATGGAGTAGCAATGGGTTCTCCCATAGCAGCAACAATTGCAAATTTGGTAATGGAAAATTTGGAAGAACAAATAATATCTAAATTAAACTATAAGTAGGAATTTTTTAAACGATATGTGGATGACTGCATAATGTGCCTCCCAAAAGACAAAATTCAATATACAGTAGTTAAATTTAATGCCTTTCATGACACCCTAAAGTTTACTCTCGAAGAAGATAAAGGAAATTCTATAAACTTTCTAGACCTAACAATAAATTATGATAACAACGGGGAAATCAAAACAAATTGGTACACAAAGGAGGTATGGTCTGGTAGGTACCTGAATTATCAATCGTACGTTCCAATGAATTATAAAAGAAGTGTAATAACGGCACTTACAGATAGAGCCACTCAATTGTCACATTGGGAGTATAGAACAAAAAATCTTGAAAAAATAAAAAATATATTATTAATAAACAACTATCCAAGGTCATTTGTTGAACCAATCATAAAGCACAGGATAAATGAAATATATAATTCAACTAACTGGAAAAACATAAATAAAAGAAGAGAAGGTGATATCAAGTATATATCATTACCATATATTCC
>NW_026018435.1:0-31382 GCF_020466585.1 Dendroctonus ponderosae | reverse complement strand
CAATTTACAAAGGTGTCGAACGAATCCAGCTTCTAGATGTAAAATGAAGCCATTGATCGTCCAACTGGCTGATGCTTGTAAACCAGAACTACGAGTAACGTAGCTTCCTTGCAATTTAARAAGCATTTCCGGAAAATCTCATTACACTAAATGAAGATTGAATTTAATTGTGCTTGATTTTTTTTTTCACTGTTATGCACTTTGTTTATACCGTAACAACTCATTAAAACAATGCAATTAGAAGGTGGGGAATTGAATAATTTTGYTGTTGGAACATAATTTATGTGCAACTAGAATTCTTACGACTTTCAGAACGTAAAGCACTTTAGCCCGGGCCTAASTGCTGTATAACGTAAGCTTAAGTTCAATTGAACCTGAATTCGAGCCACAGGCTAAATGCGTCCAAATGGAACGAGTTTCGTAAAACCTTACAATTAAACATGCGTTAAACTTCTAGGTTCAGATTTAGTTCAGATGACTGAAGYTTAATCTTCCATTGTACAACCGGGCCTTAGACAGTTTTTTGAATTTAAATCAGTGTATTACTCAGMAATATATCGTAAGATTTTCTTTAAATTATAAGGTAATATCAGTATGTTATGGCGAAATTTGATATTGAACAGTACATTAAATATTTGATGTTTCACTCCTTTTACAACATAAACATTGACCATTTTATATTTGAAACCAACTGGATTCAACTGATAGAAGTAAAAAAATTCATTTCTCACAGCAGGTAGATTCATATTTTCGAGTCAAGGTAGTCCAGTTAGTGTTGCAATAAAAACATCAGAGGAAACTACTTTTTTAGGTGATTTAATTACGGATTTTATTTTATGGACTGCACGAAATGCAGATAAAATCTCGTTTATGGCATTTGTAGTACCGAAATTAACATTAGAATATTAAGTAATCGGTTTTTAATAAATAAGATGCCTGATTTGAATAGCATAATTTTTCATGCGTTTTGCCAACCTACATTCATGACATGCAAAGTTTGATATTAGGAAAATGTAAAAACACTCCAGGATTAATAAACAAATTTTAAAAATATATTTATGCTTCCAAAACAATCAAAATCACTGTTCATATTGCTGTGAAATTATGCAAATATCTGCTTCACATATGGGGTTATTATGAACAAAATTTCTCTGACCATCGGCTTGATGCTAATGCTTCTAAACGTTATTTTACAACGGGTTTTAGCATCTGGTTTCTAGAGCTTTTATCCGATCTCTCTGGTCTCCAATAATTTAAGAAACAAATCCAGGCAATTCAGGCAAGCACTGTTTATTTTCCAACACAAGTTTATCTGTTGCAAATGGTTATCTCGGCATTTGCGAATGGTGTCATGAGTCGGCTGATTAAAAATACTCATTACAATTTTTTTATTAAACTGGTGATTATTATAATAAATTTAAATTTTGACCCCTGTAATTGGATAAAATTACGTTTGATTTTTATTATGTCTGTGCTCTTGGCCTCTTTCAGCTGCAAAATCATTCGTCAAATGTTCCAATTGCAGACATTGTTAATGAAAGTCAAGTAGATACTATTTAATTACTTTATGATAATCAACGCTGGGATATCCGAATCTTAGATTAGAAGGAAAAGTATTTTTAGACTACAAATAAGAGAATTGTGATTGTTACATGTAATATGAATGTCTGCTACTACATTGGCTCCACTGAGAACTGTTACTCGTATTATTTTTCACATGAACATAGATTGCTGTTTGTACATGGCCTGGACAATCAGTGAGTTTGGTATAAACAATTGCTTCACAAATGCTTTCTGATTACTATCAAATTAAAATCAAACTCTTTGGAACAGTACCTTAATAAAATATTTCAAAGGAAATGTGGCGACACGATTTCGCTAAGCTACCGGAAGCCCAATGAACAACTAGACAAAAAGCATAATTAACATATTCGTATACTATACCAGCAATCGTTAGTTTTTAATTCTGATTTGCATACCTAAAGAAACGCGTAGGATTGCTTTCTATGAATGGCATATGAGACTTGTACTGATTCTATCGGCACCAAATGCCACGAGAACAATGAAGATTTATCGAAAGTAGTGAAGAAAGGAATGAGAGCTTTTGTTTAAAAGCTTGAGATGTTGTTTTAACAACTTAAAAGTCTTCAGGTTGGTGCTTTAGTTGAGTGTATCAGCCCTCAACGTTCACCTGTTTTCCATTCTTATAATGAAGTGTTTTTTTGACTATGTGTTAATTACATTGTTCATTTTAAAATAGGTTTCCTCGATTTATCAATAAAGGAATTGCCTCCTTATTTTCTAACTAAAGTCTAATTGATTCACTTTATGTCGTAACTTATAAATCTAATTTTTAAGGTGTTAATCAGATGTTTTTCTTTAGTCTCTAAGTCTTTAATCCAACTAAAGCATAACTATATTTTGCCAACAAAACTGGTGTTCGTGTCATTGAAGTTACAGATAAAGGGTAACTCAATATTAAGTAAATGAAGATTTATAAGTACACTACATTAATTGAGTAGATTAAGAAACATAAAATTTTACCAGTTTCTTAAAACGGCAATACCATGACCATATTCGATCGAACATGACCGGTAATTTTTAAGGCAGTTTACATGCTGATTATGGAGAAATTCAGTTTTATGTAAAAATGCGAGCTTTCTTTTTACGCATGCAATTTTGGGCTTGCTCGGAGATGGATGTATTGTTCCACATAATGCATGGAAGATAAAATTATTTATTACATTATTTTAGTCGAAAGTTGTGTTTAATGTGCATATGATGCATAATAAGAAATAAAGCAAGAATAATCATTGAAATAAATGATACAATATCAATAAAAAGTTAATACGTGCAGAGATTGTCGATATTTTAAATGTAATTCGAAACTTTTGAGAATCACATAACTAGATTTGGTAAAACAATTATAAACGGTATTATGGAGAATTTAGAAGTGGTCCAAGGTTTACTCAGCTTTGAAAACATATAAATTAGTTTACAATTTGATATTGTCGAAAATAATAATATTGTAGTAAACTTTTCATAAAATTGATAGTTCAGTGAGGCTATAATTAAATCATACGTTGCCCACAAATCACAGTGAGCTCTAAATGTATGCAACATCAATAAAATATTTTCACAATCAGCCTTTTTTGAAAAAAACACGATTGGTTGAAAAAATTGCAGTTTTATTTTTAGATGCAGATTTGTGAAACATGGTGTTTCTCGTTTTATCTCCTAGTTACATTGAAACAGTTTAAAAAATTACAATATTTATTATTGAACGAAGTGAGCAATTTTATCAGTTTTACAAATCAGGTATTAAAATTTTTTGCTCGTTCTAAATCAGCAAATCAGTACTTTGAAAAGAGTTGAGAATAGATTTATAAACACTATAAATTAAATGTAAAGATTTTTGTAATGAACTAAATGAAACGGAATACAAAATAAAACAATTTAAAAAATCACTTGCGGAAAACCTAACAATTTAAAAATAAAATTGATGAGTACCTACAAGTGATTTTCGAAAAAAAAAATATATTTTCAGATCTATGTAAATGTTGCAGATATTTTTGGTTATTATGGACATTATTTATTTTGGTCGTGTTTTTGTTGCAAACTAGCAAACGACTTTATGGCAACATGCTGTTAAATAAGAGCTTATCAGCAATATAATAGAAGAAATTAGTATAAAAGCGAAACTGAAGTTGACCATTGCTAAAAATTGTAAATTATTTAAATGGAAAATTATCTTTTTTGGGGGTTGTTTTACAACAAAATGTATTTGTAGTTTGGCCAGAAAACCTAATTTAGAGTGAATTGAACGAATACTATAAACCTCTCAAAATGTATCAACAAAATTTGATTATTTGGAAAAAATTTAAAAAAAAATTCTTCTTCGCTGTTATTGTTTGAGCCTACAAACGCTTCGCTTAAAAAATCGATTATTAGTTATATAATTGGTTACTAACTTTGTTTATATGTATAATTATTTGCTATTAAGCTACTAAATAATAGTAGGTATCAAAAAATTTATAGTAAAATAACACCAACGTCAACGAAGAACAATATAAGACGATAAAAATTCAACTTTTCAGTTTTAGATTTCTGGACTAACAATTATTCAAATTTTAATACTGACTATCTATAATATAAAATTCGCCCATTACAAAAATTACGGAAAGACTAATACATTTACAGACAAAGTGGACAAACAACCCCTACAAATGGATCTTACTGAACCCCCTTTGCCTCACAAGCCAAACCAGACAATCTCGCTTCCCAACAACAACACTACTTGAACACTTACAACACCTACAACACTACGGAACCAACCTACTGGACGATGAAATGACATGACAGAATGAGATATTTTTTTATTTTGCATTGTTTAGTTAATTAGTATTAGGTTTAATTAGTTTAATGATTATATTTTTTGCTATTGTTATTAATAATAAAATATTACAACATGTATGCAAGGGCAGAAAGACCGACAGGTCGATAACCTATTGAAAATAAAGATTATTATTATTATTTATTCGCCCATAGAGAGTGGCTAGAATTTTAATAAAAGTTTTAAGAATTCCAATTTTAAGAGGATTCTCTTTAGGAACAAAAAAAAACTCTAGAAGATTTATTGTAAATTCTTCCAGTCTATCTGACCAATTAATGGTATTAATAATTTATATTCTCCCAGTAGGCATAAGAAAATTTACAGCAAAATAACATAAACGTTAACAAAGAGCAATGAGTCGAAAAAACGTAAAAATAAATAAGGATAATCATTTAACTTAATGATTTCAGTAGTAAAAATTATTCGAATTTGAATACGCATATAATATACTATTCGCTCATAGAGAGAGGCTCAAATTTTAATAAAGGTTTTGAGAGTTTCAGTTTTACAGTTTTCAAATTATTCTCACAAATATTCTTTACGTTTCTAATTTTTTCAATTACGGTTTTTGTAGATTCTATTGCTAACTATGAAACATATTCAAGTCTGTGGACAGTAAATTGTTTCTCTCAGATGGTTGTGGAAATTATTAAAATTTTTGGGCATCAAATTGGGATTGAACATGTATAGTTTAGAGCCGTAAAATCCTTGATATTTAAAGACTAGCTATTGTTTTCAAAGCATCCGAATTGACGATGACAACTTGGTTACTTTAATCGCTTGCCATAAATATATGGAAATTTAAGCATAATCTGCCGAACAATGAATTGAAATTAGACAAAAATAGCACAAATTCGTCTTCTGTCTTTGATGCAATATTTTTGTTTATTTTGTGGGTCTATCTAAGGTTGTACCAGTAACCTTCAAAAGTTGACGACGGAAATAAGCTTTCTCATGTCACAGTTATTTTTACCTGTCTATAAATATAAGGTTGTGACTTTGGTTGCAGTTAAAAGAGCTAAAAATCTCGCTTGAATGCATAGCTGGATAAAGTGTTAATTATGAGTGCCATTTGCTGGCGTCTCAGTAACGTACATATGACTAGTAGTGAAGTAGAATTTTCTTCTATTTGAAACAAGGTCATAAATCAGAATCTTTGAAGAATAGCGAATGGTTGTTACTCGTAGCTGTTCAACCATAACTGATTATCTTTGAGTACCAACTGGGATCGCAACTTTTTGCTATTTCTACATCTGTTAAAGGTTAATATTTCATCGAACAGAAAACTGATGGTAAAAATGGAGATATTTATTATGAAAATTGATTCCCAACCAACAGCTTTCTTTAGCATGAAAATAATTTATGCATGGCATCTAGATCATTGTTTGAGATTTCCGTTTTCGGTTCTTCCAAAGTTGTCTCAATAAATTGATTGACATATCTGGGTCGCTTAAGAAGTCGGTCATGCAACCCGAGCTCGACATTTTCTTATCGTCACTTGACGACTGTTGCAGGTAGCAGGTACCAGTACTTCCAGTAAATAAAATATGTGCTAATTTTTGCTACCTTAGAGTGTAAACAATACTTATCCGCGGATTGTTCTTCATATTTCAATAGTAGGAAGTGGTTGAGCATGAATTTCTCCTATTTTCCTTGAGAAAAAGTAACACTTCTCAATAGAGTCGCTCATCCATTAAATATGATGATACTTATTCATCCGCTAACATGTCTTTCATATCAAACATCACGACAGGTGGCAGTATTATGTCGGTTACCTACATCTCATGTGCAGACTTATCGACGTTACTTTTTCCAACATGCCTCGGTCTAGGAATACAGTAACAATTCCATTCTTGGTCTTCACATCGAACGTTTCTACCGACATTAATTATACCGGCAGTACTAATTTACTGTTAAGCTGATTCAAAAAATATTTTTGGGTACTTGATATTAGTGTGAATAACTGTAAAGATAAAGCTTTTTAGACTGTTGGCTTTGCCGCGCGTGATGGTTGTTTAAATGGGGTAATTAATATTTATTTGTGCGTGTCTTTTTCTTTTTTCGTATATATGAGAATGGTTTAAATTTTTTTTTCATCAAAAGGGTAAAAGCATATAGAAGGTAAGTCAGATCTGCGAGCGACGATTCTTGCATGTTATAGACTGAAAAAATCCGCATATGCAAATAGGAAGCGCTGCAACACATTAAGCTCAAAAGCGCACATGTAAAAAAATATTTCTGATCTTAAAATTGAATGGCGTTCTGCAAAAAAAAATGAATGGCTCAAAGTGCCTCAACTTCTTACTAAAGAAGGGAGGAATTTCATCCGCCTCATAAAGTAACAGGCTTTGACCCAAAATAATAAAAAAATGTTAGGCATTTGAGATCAGTTTATCCGGAACTTAAGCCGTTTATAGATCATTGCTGGGAACTTTTTAGATCGAAAACGGTCAAACTCAAAAAAGACGCAAGTAGTCTAGTAAATAAAGTGTAAAACATCGATATTTGGAA
Source organism: Dendroctonus ponderosae (assembly GCF_020466585.1). NCBI lineage: Eukaryota > Metazoa > Arthropoda > Insecta > Coleoptera > Curculionidae > Dendroctonus > Dendroctonus ponderosae. The sequence goes on along the minus strand of NW_026018435.1, from coordinate 24,478 downwards.
CGAATTTTTAAAAGGCGTTGATTTTTTACCTCTGTTTTCAAGCAACTAATCAAATCCCTCTAAATGCTTCAGATGTTAAGCCATTTTTATTCTAGCCGAAATGATCGAAAGTTTTTAACAACCTAAAATTTTAGCCACTTCTTTTATAAGTAACGATATTGCTCTAATAGGGACTCCACAAAAAAGCTATTGGGCTCGAAACATAATCCCGTAAAACCAGAATTTTTCCCAAAAATGGATAACCCAATGGATCTATAAATTGCTCACTTCGAACCTTTGAGAAAAAAATTTGTGTTACGAAATTTAGTTTCTCAATTAAATTTCCAAAGCGGTTAAACAAATGCTCGGCCTATGAAGGCTTGACCGTGCGGTAACAATGTCGATTGAAAAATTTCCCGGGTACATAAGCCGTAAGCCATTGGATTTTTTTCCTGACGTTTCGCTCACATACGCTCTAAACATTATCACAAGTGATGAGGTGACGATMGAAGTTGTCTTGCGTTCTCACCGCACTCATCGGAGATGGGCACAGAAGACTTTGATAATGTTCAGCACATATGYGAACGAAACGTCGAGAAGAAATTCYATGGCTTACAAACCCGAAAAACGGTGCAATGAATGTAAGTACAAGATTTGTGTCTAGCTCTATCTATAATTTATCACACAATTAATCAAGATTCACTTCATRASGTCAATTTTTATTGTTTCCAATTATTTATTAATGTTTGTCYMTCAAGGCGCTTTATTATTTTCTGGAAAGTCTTCGGGCGAAAATTAACACATTTGATGCAAGAATAAGAATGTGGCTTTTCCTCAAGTATTATTACTTTAAACAGAGTTGCGTCAAAAGTTCGATATTAAGAAAAAATTGCCCAAATCCCTAAAATATTTTTCCTAGCTTTGTTAGTGCTTTTTTCAAAAATGCTGCGGCAGAAATCCTTTGAGCATAATGAGAACTTTTTTCTGAATCAAACTTGCTTCTAGAGCGTTTATTATCAGGAAGTGGGCTCAAAAGGTTGTTTTAATATATTTTCCAAGCCTTCCCAATGAGCTTCAGTAGCTTCTTAAAAATATTCACCATTTTTAAATCCCGCTGTATATATTTGCAGTGTTCCAAGCAAATCTGCATTTAGTTGGCTTGTTGTACCTTTAAACTGGAAAAACTGTGATGTTTGATCATAAAACAACGAGGCGATGACTGAAGCCTTTTGGTAACTAATTCAATTAAATCAAGCGATCGGTTTTAATCCATTCAAAGCAGCTGGTGCGTTTGAGGCCCCATTTTTTTTAAATTTTACTCTGAAGCAAGTTCGGAGAGTTTCCAAACTACATAAACAAGCCTAACATTTGCTATAAACTCAATAGATTTTTGCAAATAATTGACTTTAAAAATAGCTTTAGAACCTTGAATTTACATCCATAGAGTTTCCAGAAAACGGGCTGTTGTAGCAGCTTGAACATTTCAAGTCGAAAACATGACACATGCTTCTATTTTTACCAGCCTATTTATCAGACTGGCTTTTCTGCATTTTTTTGATCTTTCACTTGAACTTAGATGTAGTCAAATATCTTCTAAATCAGCATCAATCTTAATCAAATTCCGTAAAGACGAAGCAAATCAATGAGACAAATATTTGCAGTGATGGGCAGGAATTGGCAATTAATAGTCCATAGACTGGTTAAATGCGTTACTACTAAACAACTACCTCATTAGGTTTTAATTAGTTTGGCATAAAAGTTTTTTATGGTAAATGCATGGAAAGTCGACATACGTGCAGTAAGGCAATAACAATCCTAGTTTTTCCGCTTTGGACCGCGATGGTACTGATGGTAGTGGTTTTGGACATTGCTGCAGACGCATCATCACCGTTTTCAGCTGGTTTATTCATATTGCTATCCATAGGACTAAACAATTGTTGTTCTCAAAATTTTTTAGAGTGCACTCAAAGTTTCACTGATCACGAAAAATGAACTGTCGGAACGCAATTTTTTTTGGCGAAAGTAGCAGGACGAGGCCAGTTCAATCTCGTATCGAGAATCGGATTATTTTTATATTTTCATTAGCGGCGGTTAATGATCGAACTTACGGCGAGCCGCGAAACACACTGTTGCGAGTGCCGATTTTCTGCGGCCGCTCAAGCAGTCCTGCTGGTACATGGCAGGAGTTGTGGTCATCGTCGTTAGCGTCAAGAAGCGACCACCAGAACCACGAACCATAGACAAAACAGTAGGGGCCAGACCCATGAAATTATTATATGAAATGCGAGATAATAACATTAGCCCAGACGAATAGTTGATGCTAATGGATTTGCTGTTAAGAATCAACTGTGTGCAAGATGTTTTACTTTTGTAACAGTCAAAAATTGTTTTCTTTACGTGAATTCAAGGTTCTTCCATAGCATAAACCATAACATAGAACAGCTTACAATTTAATTGAAGCAGTCAACAGATTTTTAATTATACGAGCAGGTGCTTAGAATGAAATACACTTTTTTGTAATAGTAGTCAATTAGACGTGATTTTTGTTAGTACTGCAATTCCGGACCAAAATTTTTATTTGCCTATATGAACTTGGAAATTCTAGCATTAAAAATGGTGAGTTTTTCTCGCTTTTGGGCTGCCGCGAAAAATAATAACTTTCAAAAGTTTCCCACCCACGAGTCCATTGCATCCTGAGCTATTTTGCTTAAAAGCTTTCGGTCGACTAATGATCACTGATTGATCGTGTTGGTCCAGTGTGAGCTTTAGAGCCCTGAGGATTCAAGCCAGTGTTTTTGCAAAACCTCAGGAAGAGATTATGAGGAAAACGTCATATTTTTTAATTGTTTTGATAATGCAAATATTAACAAATAATATGTCTTTTGGCGAGCCGTATTTTATTTGGTGAGCAGTATTCAATGCAGCCAGACCCGCTGTAGTAAAGAAGAGGTTGTAGAAAAAATTGTAATTTTGACAAAAATTGTTTAAAAGTTACGAAGAAACATGAAGTAACTTTTTACTGACAATATTTTGCGGTGGTTTTCAAAAGTTCGGCAATATTTGTTATACCTGCATCGAGTGCATCGGCATTTTTCATGCTGTCTTCTGTGTTGTAATCGGAATTATAATGTACCCGATCCAACGTTCTATACAAAGTCCAAATTTCCTATATGCTCATTTCCTGCTAAGGTTTTAGCAACTCCAGCTCATCTCTAAATCTAAATAAAACTTGTAATTAAAGAGGACATTTTCTGTTTTAAAAAAATTAAATGATATATTTGGCGCTTTTAGTAATTTTATTAGTTCTTTTTGTTACTATTTTCCTCTCTTTAATCCTTATTTAAATTATGTTTTACTGATTAGCATTCTGCAAACAAGTGTAGTGCAAATTGTTTTATATTTATTTATTCAATAAACTGCTCAACAAAATCAGAGCTACGCTGACAAATTTGGACCAACTTTTTTATTGGAAAAATTCTGATTGCTGTTCTATTCTGCCATTCTATTTCTGTAGATAAGTTTTATATTGTTGAGGCGGATTCATTTTTTTACAAACTTCTTATTGGGTATTTCGCCTCAAAAATGTTTGTCTTTAAAAAAGACAGAATTTTCTCACGTCTTCTATAACAGATTGATAAATAGTGCTCCTATTTTGCAATAAGAACGAATTATTTATCAAAAAGTAATCAAGAACTATCATCTAGAGAGTATCCTGCGACACACTTAGGCTCAAGCTGAAAGAGAAAATTCCAATTAGAAAAGAAATTAATTTGAAAAATTGCCTTGACGTTCCGATAGCTATTTTCTGCTATTGTTATCAAAAGAACCTAAATGAACCTAAAAAAGAGTATGTTAAGAAATTGTGTAACAATAGTAGGATAATACAGTATATGAAAATTCAACATAACTGACAATTTGCACAGACGAATTAACAGAGCGAATTTTCATATACTGTATTATCCTACTATTGTTACACAATTTATTAACATCCTCTTTTTTAAGTTCATTTAGGTTCTTTTGATAACGATAGCAGAAAATAGCTATCGAAACATCAAGGTAATTTTTCAAATTAATTGCTTTTCTAATTGGAATTTTCTCTTACAGCTTGAGCCTAAGTGTGTCGCAGAATACCCTCTAGATGATAGTTCTTGATTACTTTTTGATAAATAATTCGTTCTTATTGCGAAATAGGAGGACTATTTATCAATCTGTAATAGAAGACGTGAGAAAATTCTGTCTTTTTTAAAGACAAAAATTTTTAAGGCGAAATACCCAACAAGAAGTTTGTAAAAAAATTCTATTTCTGTTTGAAGCGTTATTTAGTGCAATTATTTTCAATTTTGTGTGCAAATTTGTGTATCAGACAAATTTTCTACAGGGTAACAAATGGATCAATGCACAGCTGGTGCAAGTTTCACATGACCAGTTGGACAAAAAAACTTTTTTGGTCAACAGAAAGATAGACTTCGTATATTTAAACAGTTTTTGAATTTTTTGCTAAACGCGTTTATTTACAGAGTGCTTTTAAAAAATTAATTTTGGGAAATGCAGGGACAAATGTTTTTTTAAGTCACTAGCAAATTCTAAAGCGCACCGTGAAGCTGAAACTTCGCAGTCGACTTAAATTGTCTAAATGTTAGCTTCAGCATGAGCTCATGATTCTAAAGATCGACCCGAAAGCAGAAAAGTTTGCTGCAAGAAGATTTTTTAAGACCACCCTGTATTCGAAAGATATGGCTGCAAAATCAAAGAACAATTTTGAGCTATTTAGTTTATCTTTGAACTTTTGATGTTGAGATCCCGAAAACCTCATTTTTGTTTAACTAGGAGCGTGCCGAACTTTATCTAATTTTGCATTTTTTTATTTTCCGCCCTGTAGAAAATGTATCTGATTTGTTTAATTTTGATCAAAACATTGTCGAACAGAAAGCAATAGGTTTAGCTAATCTTCAAACGGAGGACAAATGGCTAGAAGCAACCAAAATGTATCTACTTCAAAAATTAGGGCAAATTTGGCTGTGTAACATTTTGTTGCGCAGTTTATATGCATATTCAGATCAACTAAATCACGTTCTAAGCTGGCTGAAATTTTTATGTAATTTTGACATAGCTAGATTCATTTGAACAAATTATCTCTAAAACTACGACTGTGCGTTAAATTGATTTTATTGAAAAAATAATTTTATATTTTACATTTTATTTATAATAAAAAAAAAATTGTTTTGTTAGTTTTGTTTTTAAAAAATTAGTTGTTAATTAATTTGGGCTGATTTCAGTGAAATAAAGCAATTCTAATCCTTACGAGTATTTCCCAAAATCTACTCAATATGTCGGTTATTTTTAGCTGTAATTTATGTAATGAAAACCGTTTGAGAAAACAGAGCAATCCAGTATTTAGATTTCGTCTTACGGATCGATCTATTTTCGTATTGGAATGTCAGATCCAGATTTGAAGCAGATAAACACAAACCTGCTTGAACAGGGCAGTTTATTGACAAAAGCGATGTTTTTGGTTTGGTGTTACAATGCAAATAAATCGGATTAATGGATTTCAATTATCGACTTCCGTACGTAAGACCCAACTTTTGGCTGTTCATTCATCTCAATTAATATTGAAAATAAAATCGTTGTTTGCGCAGTGTAAGACCATATGAAAATGTGCTCGGTTAAACTAAATGTTTTGGTGTTCCATTTGATCACCTCTATATATAAGTTCGACTTATCAGCCTTGAACTTCTTTCTAATGGTTTTTTTCTATGAAGTTTCGAAGTTACCATTTGCCGCTTATAATTACTTTTATAGAGTTCTAACTATGTTCTAGCGTGATTAATGCGTAACGAAATGGACAAGGTTATAGACCAAGTATCACGCTTAGTTTATTATGATGCGGATTATCTAGCATATTTGTAATTTTTTAGAGCTTTTACTATGCACAGATAAAAGGTCATTTATAATGTATTACGATTGCATTGAGCAATGTAACGGGAACATTACAAAAACTATATATATGAATCATTACTTGAAAAAATATTTATGGGTTGCATGCTCATTTCAGTGGCAAGTGCTAATGTATCACTTCTGTTAACTTCCCGAAGTGGAATGATATGAATTCATAAAATGTCTGAATTTATGGCTTATTATAATAAGCCTTCGAAGTTTTAGCGGAAATATTAGTCTGCGGTCCATCCAGCTTATTCTACTTAAAAGCGTCTCCAGTTTATTTGACGTTTTCCAACTTATTTCGCTTACTTGCTAGATATCCCACATTTTTTCCACCATTTTTCAGGTTGCAAAAAAAGGCAATTCATTGCTCCCAGTATTTAAATAATGATTGCTTGGCAAGCATTTGCATCGTTGAAATTACTTACCAGAAATTAAATTGCGAATTTAAATTTACGATGTTTTTGAATCAAAAATTTGTTTTTAAAACTCTGTAGCTTCTGTTGCAATTCTATACATACAGTTAATTTCGAAAAAAGCCTTCTTTCATTATTTATTAATTATTAAACAGCATAACATATATATTCATGAAAATGTGTCTTCACCGTTTAAAATATCCATGCAATCCATCAAAAAATTGATTACGTGTTACGTAAAAACCAGTGATTGTTTAAAATTAAGAACTGCCAGATAATCTCAGACATGCATATAAAAATAAACGAAAAAAATGGCGTGGGATGAACTAAAATTGAAAGAGGGGTAATTGGACCGTCAAGCATATAGCCATTAAATTGAGGTACGCAAAATAGCAGCATCAATGAAATTAGTGTCAAGATTTCCAGAATGTTGGCAAATTTTTGATAGCCTGGAAAATTATGTTTGTGGTTGCGCAATTTCTCTAAGAATAGTATCGAAACACTTATAAAACCAATACGTAAATTGTAAATATGCGTCTAAATTTCGATACTTACCCACAGCGAAAGCAGCTTAAACAACAAAAGGAACAAATAAATAATCGTCAATCATGCAGTATAGTTTGCAAATAAAAAACCATGCGTTTTTAATAAAGTGTTTAATGACCAACAAAATAGCACATTAACAATTATTATACAAAAAGCAAAATAAAGCATTAACAATGTAAATAAAATGCCTTGTAGAATAAAATATACGACAGTAAAACAATTGATCTAAGAATAAAAAATTGGCACATTGGATTATACCTACGAATGACTATTAATCGAGAAATTAATTTTTCGTAGATTTATGAAAAATCCGAGCAGGTTTTTTAGATTCCTTAGGCAAGAAGTGCTTATAAATATAGGAAAGCCATCCAATTAGACATGAGGGCAAGTGTTTAATATACAACTCGAATAACGCTAAACTGCTCTATCAAGTGGTAATTTTTAACGGAACATTTGCAACTTAGCTCAGCATAAACTTCTTTATGGTTTGTTGCGTAACGTTTCGATAGCTGCTATAATTACTCCAAGCTCCATCTTGCTCAAACACACCTACCTCGTTTATTCTAGCTAGCAGATCATCTGGGTGAAAGTTAGCTCCAGGTTTATCCACTTTGTGTGTCACTTCTTTTCCATCTTCAGTCTGATATTTCACTGTTTCTTCTCTAGTGGTGATTGGCCCTAAAAATTATATGGAAAAATAAATATATAAAACTAACCCTTTAGTCCAGATAGTTAGAAATGCAAAAGCGTCAGAACAAAAACAGTTTTTTATTACTAAATATTTTTTTAATGAAGCCGACGATCAGCAAATCAAGGGATCTTGTCTAAATTCGAGAACTGAAGATTTTGTCCCTATAATTCAATAATGTTTGGCATTTCGTGCCTGAGTGCTAGCTGTTTTACTCCAGTTCTGTTTCACTTTCTTTGGCTCTGTTATTCTTTTCTCGTTTTGGAATACTTCGAACTCAACTATCCAACATCAACCCTAAGTAGTCGCATTTACAAACTAACCTTCCGAGTCCTTTTCCCTAACGATTTCTGATGTGAGCACAAAAGATTTAACACCCAAATTATGTCTCTGCTGAACCTTGATATGCGTTGTTTCTGTGACCTCCCTGACAATTTTTCCTGGTGGAACTTCTGGTGAAGGCTTCAACACCTGAAATTTGTCCTGTTAATTTATGTTGCGAATATTTAATTGGAAAATCTACCTCTTTTGAAAGAGGGAGTTCTCCTTCGGGTGGACATCCAACAGCCAGAACCATTTTCTCCTTGGAAACGTTCTCTCGCATATCGTCTTTTCCATGCTGCCACCATGACGAAAAGTGTTGCTCGCATTCTGAGGCGGTGTTATAGGAGGAAGAGCGCGAATGCTGCAGAGTAGTGTCAGAAGCGGTTAGGAACTCTTCGTCTGAGCGAAGCTGATCGTCTGTCTTGTTCACTTTCTGAAATTTAAATTCATTGGTTTACAAGAATTTTGGTCTCAGATGAAGGCGGGCGTTAAATTGTCTTACCTCAAAAGGTTTATTCTCATTGTCCATGCTGCTAATGTCAATTTTCGGAAGATCGATGTAATTATTATTAACTTCCCCAACAGTACTGGTAGATGTGGATGTTGTAGAAAATACAATACAATCCTGCTGAGCGCTTTTCAAAGCTTGGTCAAGCTCTTCTGAGAGTTGCGTTACTTCTGAGAGTCTCTCCGAAATCGCTTCTATGGCAATCTCATTATTTTTTATCGAGTTGTTGCAAAGCTTTTGGAATTCGTCTTCGATGTGGTTGGCAACAGATGCAGGAGTGAAAAATCTAAAAAAATTTGAATATTTCAGTATAGGTTCGATATATCTTGCAGCTGGACACATTGATATTGCAGATTTGTCTCCATTATTTCCTATCAAAGTAGTACTTTTGCCGCAGGCAAGTGTCTAATTTATGAATTAATTTTCTAGGAACGAAAAATGTATTTTGATTAGTTCCTTGTATTCTTGCCACTGGTGGCTTTTAAATTGTGAGATCAAAGCAAAAGCGGCGATGTAAACAAAAAAATCCATCAACCTAAGGGATCACATGATTTTCCTGTTTTTCTAAAAATAAAATTATGTAGTTGGTATTCAATCATTACGTTATACATAAATTTGAATCGAACGTATTTCAGGGGATCGAGAATTGACTATTTAACGACTTCGACCACGATTTTGGAGAGAAAATATGCTTGCATTTAGGAGTTTATAACAGTGCAAGTGTAAAGACCTCCACAATGCAACTTCATGATTGCTGCGCAAATGTAGCATCTATTAAACGCTTATTTAATTCGTTCATTTATTACAGCAAACATTTGTATATAATAAGTAAGGAAAAAAATTACTTTGATTTTTTTTAAAACTTAACCGTTATATAAACTTATTACAACTCATCAAACTAGACTCAGTGATCCATTTTTATTGCTATTGAATGTGTTGTTTATAATTACCTTAAAGGCCAGGTTAAATATGCGAAATCTCAGTCTTTATTTCCGAAAATACTCGCGATTAATTCATGGATGATTATAATTGAATTTTTAAGTTTAACATAAGCCAGACTTTGAGTTTACGTTCAATAAACAAATATATTTTGAAACATTCCCTGGCCTTTGATCTGGTGCAATAAACGTAAATTTTTTTGAGGACATACATATCTGCAAAACATACAAAAACTAATTTTACACTATGCGTGGGACACAGATAGCAAAACTAATTTGGAATCGCATGTTTTACTTGAGAGTTGGCTCACTCAGACTGTCTCTTTACTTCGCTAATTCTATGAGATCGATAAACTCTTTAGCCATTTGTTGCGGGCAATTGAAATGTCACGCAAATTAGCTGGAAAAACTCTAAAACGAAAAAGTTTACTTACTGGATTTTCAACTTGTTAAACTGAAGCCGGTTAAGTCACAACTGGCGTCTAAGCCGACCCCTCCACTTAGAAAATTCAAATTTAGCTCGGAAAAGTATATGAACTCTGAATGTTTTTGGTTTTAGTGGTTTTATTTAACTTGTTTTGCGGTTTCCTTTCGCTTGTAATAGGAGTTAATTGCAGTGGAAACGTAATCCTCTCTTGGGCGAGGCTTTTAAATGTGTTGTCATTGTTTGAAACAAGTTTTTGAAAGGTTTCGCTAGTTTAAATTAACATTTTTTATTTTGTTTCAGTGACCTACCGCCTGAAGAACCTCTGCGCGTAAGTAAACTCTTTGAGAACCGCTGTGTCTACAAAGAGTTTTTTGAACACGAAACCTCGTATATTCTGGTAAATTACATTGGGAAGATGTTGTACCTGAATGGTGATTTATGGGTTGCTTTGAAAACAGACTCAAACCTGCATTCAATATAAAGCAAGGAACGGGGGTTTTAAATTACTAACGATTCCTCCTCGTAAAGTGGCTCCTTCAGTCGGCTTCTAAGCAATCGGCCCAGCCTCACCATTCTTCCAACTTCCACCATCAGCTTTTCCCTGTCGTCAAAATACTGATGCACTTTCAATCTCCTTTTTGCTAAACTAAGAATGGGAATTGTCGCTACAGCTTCTCTTAAATCACGCAGCTGATTACAATGCTCCTCTATTGACCTGTTGGCAGAATATTTTGTTTAATCGCCCCTAACAAGACCTTAACCACTTCCAACCTATGGAAAACTGCTGACACTCGCAACCTGGTCATTTGTTCTTGACTGATTGATTGCGTCCTGTCCCAATTGTTCCTCAAAATGTGGAACATGTTACTGTGAGGTTCGATGGGTAATTTGCAAGACTGGCGCAGTTGAAGGGAAGCGTTCAATAGCTGGCAGCCGTAGTTATATGTGCACTAAAAATCGACTTTTGTATAAGCGTTAGAAGGGGATTTTTAACTTACCTTTGCTGTCTCTTGGAACGCTTGATGCTCATCCTTTTGCAATTGAATCTCATAAACAGTACATCCAACATGACCATAGTCCCTTAGCATGACTCTCAATATGTCCCCCAACCAGTTAATCGCCTGCTCAGCGTCTTTCTCGTAACGATCTATAAAAGTGATTTGTTGCAGCGTCAACTTCTGCAGTTCCACGCTATCACTGAAAGAAATATGATTGGGAGATAAGCATGGTTTGCTGTTCATGCTGCAAGTTGAAATTACCTAAATATATTTTTTCTTGCAACAGTGGCATCTAAGACGTCGTGGATATTCACAATGTCTTCGCTGTAGTCAGCTTCAATTTCTTGTCCAAGAGCATCTTTGACTGGCATTGAAAGCATGTCGGACAACTTTTCTCCTTCTCGGAGGATTTCTTGTTCAACCGATTCTAAAACATTTTACGAGACCAGCGTTTTAATTACTATAAAAATTCAAACAATAGCGCACTGAAAGTTGCACTGAAAGGCAAGATTGCTCAATTTCTCCTGCAAAGTTGTCATTACCCAGATATGATTGACTTTCTTGCAACTCATCAAGTTTAAAAGCTGCAGCATCAAAATCGTTGATATCCGTCCCCATGACCAACGAATCAAATACCTCTCCGGTTTTGTCGAAATATTCGGACACTAATCTGAAGAATCGCAGGGACGTTATAAGGATATTCCTCCGCTTTTCCACCCTGAAATGAAGCTGAACTGCAGGACTATTTTCAATATCTCTATCCTTATACCTCATGGCGAAACTTTTGCAGACAAAATCCATAAACTCCTTCTGTGATATCAAATCTTTGTGCTGAGCGACGAGATTTTCATCTGCACTTTCAGACATGCTGTTAATTCGATGAAGCAGTTCAGCATATGCTCCATATGTTTCCCAGCATTGCAGCTCGATGGTTTCATGATCTCTTCTCAGCTCTTCTGCTGATGCGACATCGTATCCCACTTTTTGGTTGAAGCTCATCAATTGCTCAGCAGGGCCTAATTAATATTAGTTATACACATATTTTTAAACTGGAAATATTGAATTTACCTAAAATCCAATTTGTTACTTTGACGACTTTCTTCTTCAATTCATTTAAATCTTTGGTATCGACTAGACTTTTTTCCATCTCGTTCCAGTTCGTCTCAATTTCCTGCTGCTTTTCCCTTATCTCGTTAACTATGCTATGTATTCGTTCTATCGTATCTAACGTATCCTGAGGTGTAAATGTCTGGTCAATATGGTCTATCGATAATTTCCTAGTGCGGTTTTCATATTCAATGTTTTGAACCAGTTCTTTGCCTAAGGTTGAATGGTTAGATAGAACAAACTATAATTTGATCGTAAGTGGCTTTACCTGTTTCAGTTGCGTTGTGTACGAACATTTTTGTGGCTTCCTCCATATCGTAACTGGTATTAATGGCCTCTTCGACTTGGCTAGCTCTAAGTGCTTTACTTCGTATCACATGTTGTCGAAGTTCTTCCAGTTCTTTTATTGTTACTTCGGCGTCTTTGTAAAATTCTTCTACTTTCTATACCCAAAGATTTTGTTATCTAAATGAGAACCTTTGCAAAACCTCAAGTGTTTTAAGTACTTTAGAGTAGTTGAATGTTGTTTTATGGCTTAACTTGTTGAACTCCGGTGACTTTGTGAGTGTGTGGGTTTACTTAAAATTACACCGACGTAAAACATAACGGACATTTCGAACGTAGAAAACCACAATCTCCAAATATTTGTTTTCAGCAGCCACTTGTGGGCATAGGTGTTGTGTATATAAATCTTAATGCACCTCTCTGTGTCCTGCTAACCGAACAAGTTTTTTTGAATACTTTAACGTTCATAAATTATTAATATAAATAAGGTTATTGATAATGACAGTAAATATTTGCACAAGAGATGATTGAACTTAAGAAACTCGCCTGAGGTTCTGATTATTCCTAAACATTAGCATTAGTCTTAGGATAGAACAGGTTTAGTGACGGAAATCACGGATTTAGTTTAAGTTTTCTTCATTGATCCATAATTAATAGATGTGTTTATTGCATGGTGTTTGGCAAAAACATGACTTTGAAATTTTCATTCATTTAAATAATTTTTGTTTCTTCGCGATTTTTTCGCGTCCACAGAAAATTATTATTTTTTATTTATTTGATTAGATACTTATATTTTGACTCAAATGACTGTTAAAAACTGTATTTTCATATAACAGTATCAAGACTTGTTTCTATTTAAAGAAAAATCAATTTAATTCAATAAATAATAAAAATTAACTTAGTTACAAGTTTGTCTTGTAACATTTTTGTTTCAGATACACCCAATAAAAGTAATATAGCAATGTCTTTACTAGCGTCAGTGGCTAAAGCTTTTAAAATGCTAATATTATATTTGAAACCGTATAAAAAAAATACTAGCATTCAAACACAATAAATAATGCGAAAAAATATATTAATGTTAAGTCTGAATTTTGCCTTTAATCAATTTTTGTCATCAAAGGTTTTAATATTAATTGCTAGAGGGTTCACCACACTTAACTAATAACATTTATCCTTCTTTTAATGTACTAAAATCATCGATAATTCTGCTACTAGAAGCCATTGAATTTGAACCGACTGCTAACTCATACTATGAGTATGATATACTCAGAAGGACCTCACGATAAACAAGGTATAATAATATGTAAATATGAGATCAGATTATATAATTTTTTTTCATAAAACAAGATTTTACTTAGGTAAGATTTGCTATTATTCAAGCGGGAAAGCATCAAGGCATGAATAATCGACGCGAAACATATGGTAAATGAATTTAACATAAATTTATTATACCAAAACGAGAATTTGGAATAATAAATATTTGATTAGCAGGGCTTGCCTATAAAGGCGATAAAATGCTAGACTTGAATAAATAAAAACTTAGTGATTGTTGGTTAGATAAAGTGCTTAGAAACTGTTAATAGCGTTTCAATTTCTATTATATATTGCATACAAGTATGCCTAAGTACTTCTACCAGCTTATCCAATTTTGCCTTATTGTAGGCTTATATTTGAGTTTAAAAAACTTATAAAAACTTGTAATTATCTGGCATGTAGCTATTGGGTCAAAACGCATGTTTGCAATAGACTTTCTACGTTCAGCTTCAATATTGTGCAAGGTTTCGTTGCAGTTAAATCATTTTCTAAATATTCAGCATGTAAACATAGTATATCCACCTACTTGTCTGTTCTCGATCCATTTCTCATGACTATAAATTAATCCACCGTCCAGTTCGACAGGAAGCTGCGACTGATCTACGAACTTGTTCAAGCGAGATCTTGGGATAAATATCACCTGAAAATTATTAATTAATTGGAAGGAAGCTTGATTTCGAACATCAAATTGAACAGTGTTTTTTAAACGTAAATTATGTATGACATCAACATGTTTGTTGTTGCAATTTACTGCTATTGAATTGAGCGAACTTTTGCATCTATCGAATTCAATGCGTTCTTTGAGTGCCAGCCTCATTACGGGTTGAATGTTTTAGCCGATAAATATTCCAGTATTCAATTAACTGTATGAAGGAGAAGAACTTGAAATTTTCTTCTCTACTTCGATCTCTTACTTCTTGATCTTTTTGTGGTACGGTGCAATTCTCCACCCTCTGTTTATCCCAAAATCCATCTGGTTTCAACACAACCAACTTTCGAAGTTCCCCTTCTGGGAACGTGTCAATCGTCTGCCTAATGCATGATCTGGACAATCTCCAAGAACCTTTTCTTGCATCTAATAAAACCGTGAATCCGGCTCTTTTTGACGACTTGCTGAAATGTTTTAATGTATTTTTAATTGCTGGAAATAATCAGAAGAAAAAGTGGATTTTAACGGTTAAGTAAAATGCTTGAAGGATTTCCTTTGATACAGATTATGTAAGAAGATGTGCTGAAATGCCACTCAATAACCATTTGTGCATCGGTGTGAATCAATCGGAAAGTCACATTTTCCAATATTTATATGAAAAAGCTGACTAGGTGGAGTTGCAATATGTACTGAATAAATATGGAGTGAAAATGAATCAGGGAATAATATTTAAATTGCATTAATAACAAACAGTAACCATAGCCAAAACCACCAAGACTGATTGATTTATGGATCAGGAGGAAAAACATTGATTGCATTCCTAAAAAGACCTTTTTGTTTTAATATGTTATTTTACATTTACTTGAAAATCTAATTTTCTTGGAATTTTACAATTGAAAGCGATTACTTTTAGAATTAAGTAGTTATAGTTACTTAGTACCAACAGACGAACATTCAACTGATATAATATTCAACGTTCAACAAATAGTAATGGGAGAATATCGGTCACCACAACTACAGGCATACATTTCACAGATTCACTTCAAATCCCAGATCTACGAGTGTTAAAGTGAAGAAAGTATATAATTTTATGATGCTTTGCATAGAGAAAGTATACAGGACCTAAATACTCGATATCTTCGGAGAAGTAATATTTGCTATGCATTATTTGCGAGGAGCGGGCCACAAAATTAACATACAAAGATGCAGTTTCATTGTCATTAAGTGCAGTCTATTACGCTTGCAAAGCTTGTAATGTGCTATTTGCATATTTATATGGAATTAATTGATCAATTTCATTAATTCGGGGTTTAGTATCAGTTAATCTCTAGCAACAAATAGGTTGCTCAATATGGCTATTAAATAATAAAATTGCGTCTAAATGGCAGAATACCACAGAAAAACTGTGTCAACATCGTTCTTAACTTTATTTAAAATTTAACTGTTACAATATGAGTATGAAAACTACATTTCCGTATAAAAATTACGAGAAGGAGCGGATTTAAAGCACTTGATAGTAATAAATTGGAACACATTTAATGTCCTCAAGGTGCCCAGTACTGCAGATCTACAATCGAGTCCATTTGGAACGCTTAGATCTGATTTATCGTTACCTGAAAATAGAAAGCAAATATTTCAAAGGAGTGGTTATCTCTAAGGAAGTTGTATCTGTTGGTACAGTAACCAGAAATATAGGCCGTCCTTCTTTATCGATTCCACCCGGAAGGATTACTGATGTGGTTGCTTCAAGGCAAGATAGACTGGGTTTTTCTTCCATAACCTGAAAGAGAACGATTGATTTATTTTTTTCTTCTAAGAAGAGATTAGGAAAGCTTCTTCTTAGCTATGTTTTGTTGGTTTTAGAAAATCGCCACAAATTGTCGAATCGCCACAAGAAGTAGGTCAAGTAGGTACTTTTTGCAATATGAATTGACGCAGTGGTTATAAAGTTATGAAAATTATTGTCAGAATACATTTCAAATGATGAAAATGTTCATCACAAAAGCAAAATTAGAAAAATTTGAAAAGTTAGTAGGTACGCGAAAGACAAGCACATCCATTTCCTAATAGGATTAAATCCAGCAAAGACAAGGTGAATCTGAATGTGAGTGACGACGATTTGGTGCGAATGCAGGGGACTAAAATGATTGCTAGCTTTCCGAAGGAATCGCTAAACAATTTGCAGAAATAAATTGAAACATGTTTAATGGATACTAGGATCTATGCTAAAATAATGTAGAATGTCCACTTACTGAACAACCTTGAGCAGAATGTTACGCCAACATTTTTACCACTTAGTGGAATAGGTATTTAATAATAACATAAAAATCTCTAATTGCATATTTTCATTAATCGGCAATTTTGCTATCATTAATTCTTCCTGACAGGTTCAACAGAATAACAGTTTATTTCGCTACTAGAATTTATTAGCGAGGCAGACACTTACTAGAGGAATTGAACATTGTTTAATTTGTTCTTAAATTTTTTTAATGTAGTGTTCTACAGTGAAATGCACAACTCGTGATATTATGAATTAGTTCAACAATATTATTCATGAATTGTTGATGTTCAAAGAAAAATTACCAAGAACATGACTCGACTACCGAACTAATGCAGGATGCAATTAGAGCCAAATGGTAAATCCGCACTAAACGATAAATAAGGAAATGTAAATAGCAAATGTCAGAAATGAAAATACCACATCAATTGAAAATTACGACGGAAGTGACCAAAAAATGGCAAACCCGCTTGGATTTGTGCTTAATTTATGTATAGATTATCATCAAAAGATTAATAGTCCAGGATGATAGTATTAATTGACAACCTCCGTTTTATATCCGAGGCATAAATTTAAAAGAATCACAGATACACCTTAACGAATAATGTTTCCCAAAAACTACAAAAAATGTGTGAAGTGTAAGAAATTAATCACGCTTTTAGAATATTGCACAACAAGCAGCTTACAGAACAAAAAGAAATATAGACTCATTCGTCGCAAATCTGATATGGCCGTATAATAAAAGATCTTAAAGTTGCTTGAAATTGGAAATAAAATACTGGCGAATAGTGTGAAAATCTTTGGTTCATAACTAGCACGTCTATCGATATTAATCGTTTTTACCGTTTACTGTGGGTTTCAAAAATTGCATTTCTTTATTGCTACCTATTCCGAATCACAATCGACAAACCAATTGTATTTTACTGCATGCATCACAAATCTTTCTGAACAAATTGAAGAGAATTCATCAAAACCTTTTCATAATGCAATAGCCATATTCGATTTCTCATACGTAATGTTATCTTAATCAACTGCATATCTTCCTAATAATAATTTCACCCGTTTATTCGTAGTTTTTATAATAGAATTTGTTTATACAATAGATAATAATTAAATTGTTTTTTCTCCTGCGTTTATTCAACTCGCTTCATAACTGTTGATACGGATGAAGGAATACATAACCATATGGATACATGACTTTGAACACAAATTGCTTAATTTTGCTAAACTTTATTAGAAAACGAAATTTTTGGCAGATACCTAATTGATATAATTTATTATCCCCGCCGGGCTATGTAGCTGGACAGAACAACATTTTGTACGATATTTCTCAAAAGTAAACTCATAGAATATGATTAACTTCGACGTAAATCACTTACTTCTAGAAGTAAGAAATTTTTTACCCATAATACTTTGCTCGGACATTTACCGACATTTATTAAATGTTTAATGAAATTAGAAGAGGTTAATCAACCCGCATGTTTGTGTGTTACTTTTGCGCAAATAACTTCTTAATTAGTACTGCTAATTATTTAATATCAGCTCGAGTTTTCATGACTATGCAATCAAATCGAAAGTTTGATAAAAGTATACGTTGTATTACCCCATTAAATGATTGAACGGTTTTGTTATCAACTGTTTCGATAACATGTATTTTCTTTCCATGAATATATTTCAGCAGCAGTCTGTATGAAAATTTCTATACGCTACATGACTTATTGTACGCTAAATTAAATGACTGCTTTACGTTATTTAATTGATGATTTTAGACAAATTCCATCTTATCCTGGCGTCCTCATAATCATCTTTTTCATCGCACGTAAAGTTCGTACCGCTCGAATCTTATTTAAAAATGTACCGAATAATTCATCAAACGATTCTACCTCATTCCAGTGGCATCTGTTCCGTATTGTACGTTAATTGAATTAATCAAATCCCGATTGTAGTTATTCATACCATTTAGCTTATATCAAGCATCCGGAGGCAGGAGGAAAATTGCAAAACAGCGATTTTCATTTTCATTGTACAGTAATTTAGTTGGTTCCGGATTCAGATAATATGTGCAAATCATTGGTTTGAATTGAATTTATATATTAATAAAATATTGCTTCTGCTGTAATGATCCTGGTCTCACCTAAACTGCAGCATAATTTCCAACAAGACACAACACAAATAAAAAGGCAAACATATTTCATAAAGTATTTGTTTTACGTGTATCTCAAAGCGATGTGCCTCTAATAGCAACCAAATATAAATACCAGACGGGGAAATAAATTTTTGCATATTGACGTAAATATATTAAGAAATACTTGTGGAAAGCGCGCACTTTTATAAGTCGTTCGTCTCGCTCAGAGACAGTTTTAGACATTTTTGTACCGATTCGGCTGTAAAATATTCCCTTAAAGTATCGCAGATTAATTTAGGGGCATCCTGTATATCGAGGAAATGTAAATCCCAACCAACGTTATTATTCATACACATTTTTGGTAGCTAGAATATGAACTAGCAACTATTAATAATACTTTGCATAGTGCACACTTTGCGGCTCTATCCCGCGATGATAACTTGAGCTTCGCAGCTCAACCGATTCTCCAAATAAGAGACAGATATTAAGAGCGGTCTTCAGATGGGCATCAATCTCGAATTTCCGCATTTTGCGTGAAAAAGTGGAAACGTTTTCAATAGAACTTTTATATGAACAAAATTCGAATTTTTGGTCTCTAATCTCGTAATGAAAAAGGAAAGCTTAGAGCTGCAGCGGTTCCCTAAACATGAACCAAACCTTCGAAGCGGGTTTCATACCGGCATTAATCTTAAGTTTTCGCATTTGGCGTGAAAGCTAGGAACATTTCTAAAATTATATTTTTTGTAAAAAAGAGCATACTTTAAGGCTCTCGAGATATGCAGATCCACGGGTTCTCTAAGTATGCGCCTAAGAATAAGAGCGATTCTCAAATTCGCATTAATCTTGAATTTGTACACTTTACATGAAAACTAGACACTTTCCTAAAATCATGTTTTATATAAAAAAAGAGCTCAGTTTAAAGCTCTGTCATGAAATAACTAAAGCTTCGCAGCTCAACCGATTCTCTAAATAAAAACGATTAAGAACGGTTTGGAGACGCGCATTAGTCTCAAATTTCCGCATTTTGCATATAAAATTCCGCATATAAAAATTTCAAAGTTTTATATAAAAAATGCGCATTTTTGGGTTATATCTTCTTCCACCTGTTCTCTAAGTTTGAGCCAAAGATTAAGAGCTGATTTCAGACCCGCATTATTCTTGAATTTTCGCATTTGGCGTCAGAAGAAACAAGAAACATTCCTAAAATGATGTTTTACTAGTATGTAAGGAAGTTGGACACTTTAAGGCTCATCCCGCTTTAAGGTTGTATTTGTAAGAAAACATACGCATTACTTACACGTTTTTATTTAAGAAAACATATTTGTCCATTTATCGTTCTTATACGTAACAAACTTTTTATCTTCGACAAGTAAAAAATTATTGTAAAATAATCGAGAACAACCAGTTTATCTGCTAGTTTATTAGTGTTTATTTCCGAATTCAATAAAAATTCCAAATGCATAAAATTATAGACTTAACTATATGAAATAATACAAAATATATATATGTATGACTTCAGCTCAATAAGACTAATATTTGGTAAAATAAAATTGCGTTTAGTAATAAAAAAAAATTATTCTTAAAAACTGTAATCCCTGTTATAGTGCCGATTTTCCAGCAGCTCGTTTTGCAAATTTTTAGAATTTTTACACCCGGCAAGCTAATATTGAATTAAATTTGTGACATTTTGTTTTTGTAAGCAGACCTTTAATTTTTTTTTTTATGGAATTTATAATTATCAGCGCACCAAAAAATTATGCAAAAATCTAACTTGATCTAAACTTTTTAAAGACTTCTTAAATTCTACATTTTAATCTATTTGCATCTGATTTTTTCAAGTCAAGTTCAGAATCAATTTGAAATTTTTTATATAAAATGCACTTAAAAATTCACCTGTCAATGCTATGTAATGTTTTTCCGCTCAGCATGCACAGTTTCATTCGCGGTAGAACGTAATCACATCAGCATCGCGGAAACGACTCTTTCCAACCGGACCATTCACAACTCACAAGGTAATCTCATGGTATATACCATGGTACTGGTCGACGGTATCGGTACCTCATGGTTGCTCGGAACCTGCAAGGTTGCCACTTGGGACCAAAGGTACGAAGGAAGATAAAGCTGATGTTAATGTGTTGGAAGAAAGCTTTTAACAGAAGCTTACAAAAACTTGAACTGTGCGTGTAAATGTTGATCGTCAAATGGGAACAATTCGCATCTGGTTTATAATAATAATTTCACTTAATATAAGCAGAGATTATTAACAGTAATGAGTTGTGATTATTTTATAGGGAATTGCGTAAATATTAAGATTATTCTGAAATTGCTCAATTGAGTTGATGTGCTGTGGCGGTTTTTTCGAGCTATCCACAAAACGAGCAACCAAAGTATGCGTTGTTTGGCGAAATTAATGAAGTGCACAATAACTAGTAAGCGCAGGCCTAAAACAACACTTAAAAGTATTTTTTTGTGATTCTTTGATATTATTTTCTGGCAACGTTGTATGTTGAGAGTGTGTCACGACAACCACGAATTCACACCCATACTGGGGTCGGCCGCTTTTCCTTGCCCATACATTTTGACGTTATTTTGCTTGTCTGACTCTTGCGGATATCAATAATTCAAGAAGATCTAAATCTGACCTTAATTGCTTCTGCTGCCGCGGAAGAGAGTGACTGAAAATCCGTCATTGTGACGCAAACTGGGTCGCTGTGCTTCTGCTTCAAAACGCGAACTAATTGAAAATTTTCATTTCAAATGCTCATCTAGTCTCCATTTGGCTATTTATATATCAAAAATATATTCAATTTCAATCAATTTATGTT
Organism: Dendroctonus ponderosae; assembly: GCF_020466585.1. NCBI lineage: Eukaryota > Metazoa > Arthropoda > Insecta > Coleoptera > Curculionidae > Dendroctonus > Dendroctonus ponderosae. Next base: position 3,131 of record NW_026018435.1, on the reverse strand, counting down.
CTTGTTCAAAAATGCATTTCTGGTCTTTTCGGGCGAATGTAACTTGAAGAGATGATGCAAACTTAAAAAATATCACGTTACTGACGAAAACGTAAAACAAATATTTTAAATATCCTTGGAAACAATTAGTTGTTTATAAGTGTCATCATCAGAAGCCGTCACAAAGTTCTGTTTCATTTATACTTTAACTCCTCGTCCCGTTCGAAGAAAGGTAAGATGCAGATAATTCCAAAACCCGGTCATATAAGCAGTTAAATTTCCAGCCATGTATAAAATGGACACGACCTTCTCCGCATTACTAATCGTTTTTCTGCTTTGTGGCACCCAAGGAAAAACCACTATAAAGCCTACATCCATTGGGTTACCTCCAGTCCATGATATGTTGTTGAATTTTATTCCTCAGGATAAAATACGCGATATCGAACAAGCCCATTTGAACGATGATGATGGCTTTAAAGCCGCTGTTTTGTATTTGCAAGGCGCAGAATGGAAAGCTCTCGTCAGCTCGGTACTGAATAGTACAGAATTTGGCAAATTTTCTGATATGGCTCTAAAGGTACCGAAGTTTTTATATTGGACGGCAATACGGAAAACATACATTTAATTTCTTTACAAGAATGCCTCCTGTAGAATTACAAAAATTATACAAATAGTGTTCTGTTTGCAATAGTCGCAAGTTTTATTCCAAAAGCTAAACGCTGTGAAACATTTAATTTTTATCCAGAATTCGTTGAAGTCTACGGCTTATGGTATGTCTCAACATGTGGCTACAGATTGTATGCCATTTTCTTTGGTAAAAATGCAATAATGTATGGAACATTGCGCTTTACTCAGATTTTTCTCAAATCATCTAATTATTCTACATTGTGCACTTTTGTTTTTATAAATTCACAAGCGACAAAGAGGAAGACATAAAGAATACATTTGTTAAAAATACCTTAGTTCATTAGAGTAAACAATTTAATTCGGTTTAAAACAACCAACCTCCAAGAGCTTTTGTTAATATTGCAAAAATATTTTCAGTTTCAGCACGTGTCTACTGGAAAGTTCATAAATTGCGTTCATAATTGAAAGAGCTTCAGTTGTGATCTGCTTAAAGATTCAACTCCGTTTCACTTCGGGTTTTTATATTTTTTCCAAAAGCTGCAACTGTAATTTAGTCTGTTTTATACGTTTTCAATTTGCAACCTTTAGAAAACATGGGTCAAAAACTTTAAGGTAAAAAATAAAAATTCGTTAATTTGATGACTTTTAGTATAAACTGAATATCAGCCAAGCAATCAATTGCTTGGGAACTTACATTCAATCGTTGAAAGTGGTATCAACGAAGATAACTTCAAAGCCCAACTTGGAACCATTTATTCTCGATATCCAAAAAGCTCTACCGATAGGAGAAATGATCAAGGCTTTGGGATACAAAGGTAATATTTATTCCCATTTCCACAATCAGTAAAATATGTTTTATTTGTGCAACAAAGTGTGGACATATTTTTTCATCTGTTTTTGCCACGTTTCTAACAATATTATTATTTTTGTCGACCAGATTGTTAAATCAAATTTAATGAATCAGTAATTATTTATTTATGAGTAATTTTTATACGACGTTTATAAGAAAAAACTAAACCTAGAACGAAATATAAATCCGGTGCTTGTGGTCAATTACATTTCCAAAAACATTCCATACAACATATAAATGAATGTAATGTCACTCGCGTTAAACAAGAAAGGACAGTTTATACACCACGTAGTTCCAATTAACCCAAAAATAGACTTTTGTACTTTGTCAAGTGAACCAGTTTAGTTAGTGAACAGAACCACATTGAAAAAAGCTCAGTTGCAGTACATATTCAGCGTTGACTTTCCATCATTTTATTTTCTTTTATTTTATATACATCTGCAAAAGCAGACTTTTTAAAGGAAACTAAAAAAAATGTATGATTATTCTGTAGATAATCCAGAAGCTAAAAGAGTTATTGAAGAAATTGGCACCAAAGAAAATCAGAAAATCGCCGAAGACTTACACAACCTTCCAGCAATGGTAAAAATGCGCCAGATCCTGAAGGATATGAACTTCGATGTTGAACCTTACATTTCGCTTGTGTACGCATTTCTAGGATGGGTTCACTAGTTTATGATTTTCGTTCTTGTTTAACTTTGCGTTACTCTTTATCAGAGTTTCACTTATATATTAGTCAGTTTTCAATAAAGTTGTAAAGTAATTGAGTAGAATTTCGACTGTGAGAACGAGTCTGCATGAACTTGACAAAAACAGCTTCACACTAGTGTGTGAGTTGCCCAGCTGAACAATTCAAATATAATCATTCAGTTATCAACACAAACATTAATTGCTGATTGCAGCAAATTGCACCTTGCAAAGCAACATCAGTTAAACGGATTATTTGTAGCATTTATCTCGCAAAGTTAATTAACGAAGACGGTTAACGGTCAGAGCTGGAGAAATTGCCAGTAAATTTTTTGCCAAAATTCCAGCGTGGCGGCGTTTTTTCAGTTCCATTCAAAAAAGAAAGGACGAGTTCTTTAATGCTTGTTATTTGCCTCTCGAATCTCGAAGACGACCAACCAGTCTATATGAAGAACAAATAGCCTTCGGGTAATTACAACGGTACTATAACATCGATTTCTAAAAGGTTTGATGTTTTTAGTACTTGCATCGACGCAAGTGACCAAACTAGTTGGAAATTGGTAAAGCGGAAATAGGCATTACGTAGGAGTTAACTGAAAGTAAACAGTATTCGTTTGGTCAGATTTTTAAAGGTTTTCTAACATCCGTCGCTGTTCACTTTCAAACAATACCTTCTATGATTAAACAAGTTAATCAATTCCTTATATGAAAAGCTCGTTTAAAGTCAAATTTGATTTAAAAGCGGCTCGAAGCGGCTTTGCAAATAAGAGATAATCAAATCGGTTAAACTAAATCAACTTGTGTGCTTTTGCGCTAGATTAATATGCAAATACATTTCACTTTCTTCATAGTATTCCCATTCCAAAACTTTTAGCGAAGAAATTTAAGTATACAGCTGTAAGCTCATGATCAAAAGGGTACTGCTATATTCTTTGGACCAAAAGAAGACGATCTGACCTAACTTTTATTAACAAAAAAGTCTGGCTCC
>NW_026018434.1:0-31382 GCF_020466585.1 Dendroctonus ponderosae | reverse complement strand
GGAGCCAGACTTTTTTGTTAATAAATGTTAGGTCAGATCGTCTTCATTTGGTCCAAAGAATATAGCAGTACCCTTTTGATCATGAGGGCACACCTGTATACTTAAATTTCTTCGCTAAAAGTTTTGGAATGGGACTGCTATGAAGAAAGTGAAATGTATTTGCATATTAATCCAGCGCAAAAGCACACAAGTTGATTTTGTTTAACCGATTTGATTATCTCCTATTTGCAAAGCCGCTTCGCGCAGCTTTTAAATCAAATTTGACTTTAAACGAGCTTTTCATATAAGGAATTGATAAACTTGTTTAATCGTAGAAGGTATTGTTTGAAAGTGAACAGCTACTGATGTTAGAAAACCTTTAAAAATCTGACCAAACGAATACTGTTTACTTTCAGTTAACTCCTACGTAATGCCTATTTCCGCTTTACCAATTTCCAACTAGTTTGGTCACTTGCGTCGATGCAAGTACTAAAAACATCAAACCTTTTAGAAATCGATGTTATAGTACCGTTGTAATTACCCGAAGGCTATTTGTTCTTCATATAGACTGGTTGGTCGTCTTCGAGATTCGAGAGGCAAATAACAAGCATTAAAGAACTCGTCCTTTCTTTTTTGAATGGAACTGAAAAAACGCCGCCACGCTGGAATTTTGGCAAAAAATTTACTGGCAATTTCTCCAGCTCTGACCGTTAACCGTCTTCGTTAATTAACTTTGCGAGATAAATGCTACAAATAATCCGTTTAACTGATGTTGCTTTGCAAGGTGCAATTTGCTGCAATCAGCAATTAATGTTTGTGTTGATAACTGAATGATTATATTTGAATTGTTCAGCTGGGCAACTCACACACTAGTGTGAAGCTGTTTTTGTCAAGTTCATGCAGACTCGTTCTCACAGTCGAAATTCTACTCAATTACTTTACAACTTTATTGAAAACTGACTAATATATAAGTGAAACTCTGATAAAGAGTAACGCAAAGTTAAACAAGAACGAAAATCATAAACTAGTGAACCCATCCTAGAAATGCGTACACAAGCGAAATGTAAGGTTCAACATCGAAGTTCATATCCTTCAGGATCTGGCGCATTTTTACCATTGCTGGAAGGTTGTGTAAGTCTTCGGCGATTTTCTGATTTTCTTTGGTGCCAATTTCTTCAATAACTCTTTTAGCTTCTGGATTATCTACAGAATAATCATACATTTTTTTTAGTTTCCTTTAAAAAGTCTGCTTTTGCAGATGTATATAAAATAAAAGAAAATAAAATGATGGAAAGTCAACGCTGAATATGTACTGCAACTGAGCTTTTTTCAATGTGGTTCTGTTCACTAACTAAACTGGTTCACTTGACAAAGTACAAAAGTCTATTTTTGGGTTAATTGGAACTACGTGGTGTATAAACTGTCCTTTCTTGTTTAACGCGAGTGACATTACATTCATTTATATGTTGTATGGAATGTTTTTGGAAATGTAATTGACCACAAGCACCGGATTTATATTTCGTTCTAGGTTTAGTTTTTTCTTATAAACGTCGTATAAAAATTACTCATAAATAAATAATTACTGATTCATTAAATTTGATTTAACAATCTGGTCGACAAAAATAATAATATTGTTAGAAACGTGGCAAAAACAGATGAAAAAATATGTCCACACTTTGTTGCACAAATAAAACATATTTTACTGATTGTGGAAATGGGAATAAATATTACCTTTGTATCCCAAAGCCTTGATCATTTCTCCTATCGGTAGAGCTTTTTGGATATCGAGAATAAATGGTTCCAAGTTGGGCTTTGAAGTTATCTTCGTTGATACCACTTTCAACGATTGAATGTAAGTTCCCAAGCAATTGATTGCTTGGCTGATATTCAGTTTATACTAAAAGTCATCAAATTAACGAATTTTTATTTTTTACCTTAAAGTTTTTGACCCATGTTTTCTAAAGGTTGCAAATTGAAAACGTATAAAACAGACTAAATTACAGTTGCAGCTTTTGGAAAAAATATAAAAACCCGAAGTGAAACGGAGTTGAATCTTTAAGCAGATCACAACTGAAGCTCTTTCAATTATGAACGCAATTTATGAACTTTCCAGTAGACACGTGCTGAAACTGAAAATATTTTTGCAATATTAACAAAAGCTCTTGGAGGTTGGTTGTTTTAAACCGAATTAAATTGTTTACTCTAATGAACTAAGGTATTTTTAACAAATGTATTCTTTATGTCTTCCTCTTTGTCGCTTGTGAATTTATAAAAACAAAAGTGCACAATGTAGAATAATTAGATGATTTGAGAAAAATCTGAGTAAAGCGCAATGTTCCATACATTATTGCATTTTTACCAAAGAAAATGGCATACAATCTGTAGCCACATGTTGAGACATACCATAAGCCGTAGACTTCAACGAATTCTGGATAAAAATTAAATGTTTCACAGCGTTTAGCTTTTGGAATAAAACTTGCGACTATTGCAAACAGAACACTATTTGTATAATTTTTGTAATTCTACAGGAGGCATTCTTGTAAAGAAATTAAATGTATGTTTTCCGTATTGCCGTCCAATATAAAAACTTCGGTACCTTTAGAGCCATATCAGAAAATTTGCCAAATTCTGTACTATTCAGTACCGAGCTGACGAGAGCTTTCCATTCTGCGCCTTGCAAATACAAAACAGCGGCTTTAAAGCCATCATCATCGTTCAAATGGGCTTGTTCGATATCGCGTATTTTATCCTGAGGAATAAAATTCAACAACATATCATGGACTGGAGGTAACCCAATGGATGTAGGCTTTATAGTGGTTTTTCCTTGGGTGCCACAAAGCAGAAAAACGATTAGTAATGCGGAGAAGGTCGTGTCCATTTTATACATGGCTGGAAATTTAACTGCTTATATGACCGGGTTTTGGAATTATCTGCATCTTACCTTTCTTCGAACGGGACGAGGAGTTAAAGTATAAATGAAACAGAACTTTGTGACGGCTTCTGATGATGACACTTATAAACAACTAATTGTTTCCAAGGATATTTAAAATATTTGTTTTACGTTTTCGTCAGTAACGTGATATTTTTTAAGTTTGCATCATCTCTTCAAGTTACATTCGCCCGAAAAGACCAGAAATGCATTTTTGAACAAGAACATAAATTGATTGAAATTGAATATATTTTTGATATATAAATAGCCAAATGGAGACTAGATGAGCATTTGAAATGAAAATTTTCAATTAGTTCGCGTTTTGAAGCAGAAGCACAGCGACCCAGTTTGCGTCACAATGACGGATTTTCAGTCACTCTCTTCCGCGGCAGCAGAAGCAATTAAGGTCAGATTTAGATCTTCTTGAATTATTGATATCCGCAAGAGTCAGACAAGCAAAATAACGTCAAAATGTATGGGCAAGGAAAAGCGGCCGACCCCAGTATGGGTGTGAATTCGTGGTTGTCGTGACACACTCTCAACATACAACGTTGCCAGAAAATAATATCAAAGAATCACAAAAAAATACTTTTAAGTGTTGTTTTAGGCCTGCGCTTACTAGTTATTGTGCACTTCATTAATTTCGCCAAACAACGCATACTTTGGTTGCTCGTTTTGTGGATAGCTCGAAAAAACCGCCACAGCACATCAACTCAATTGAGCAATTTCAGAATAATCTTAATATTTACGCAATTCCCTATAAAATAATCACAACTCATTACTGTTAATAATCTCTGCTTATATTAAGTGAAATTATTATTATAAACCAGATGCGAATTGTTCCCATTTGACGATCAACATTTACACGCACAGTTCAAGTTTTTGTAAGCTTCTGTTAAAAGCTTTCTTCCAACACATTAACATCAGCTTTATCTTCCTTCGTACCTTTGGTCCCAAGTGGCAACCTTGCAGGTTCCGAGCAACCATGAGGTACCGATACCGTCGACCAGTACCATGGTATATACCATGAGATTACCTTGTGAGTTGTGAATGGTCCGGTTGGAAAGAGTCGTTTCCGCGATGCTGATGTGATTACGTTCTACCGCGAATGAAACTGTGCATGCTGAGCGGAAAAACATTACATAGCATTGACAGGTGAATTTTTAAGTGCATTTTATATAAAAAATTTCAAATTGATTCTGAACTTGACTTGAAAAAATCAGATGCAAATAGATTAAAATGTAGAATTTAAGAAGTCTTTAAAAAGTTTAGATCAAGTTAGATTTTTGCATAATTTTTTGGTGCGCTGATAATTATAAATTCCATAAAAAAAAAAATTAAAGGTCTGCTTACAAAAACAAAATGTCACAAATTTAATTCAATATTAGCTTGCCGGGTGTAAAAATTCTAAAAATTTGCAAAACGAGCTGCTGGAAAATCGGCACTATAACAGGGATTACAGTTTTTAAGAATAATTTTTTTTTATTACTAAACGCAATTTTATTTTACCAAATATTAGTCTTATTGAGCTGAAGTCATACATATATATATTTTGTATTATTTCATATAGTTAAGTCTATAATTTTATGCATTTGGAATTTTTATTGAATTCGGAAATAAACACTAATAAACTAGCAGATAAACTGGTTGTTCTCGATTATTTTACAATAATTTTTTACTTGTCGAAGATAAAAAGTTTGTTACGTATAAGAACGATAAATGGACAAATATGTTTTCTTAAATAAAAACGTGTAAGTAATGCGTATGTTTTCTTACAAATACAACCTTAAAGCGGGATGAGCCTTAAAGTGTCCAACTTCCTTACATACTAGTAAAACATCATTTTAGGAATGTTTCTTGTTTCTTCTGACGCCAAATGCGAAAATTCAAGAATAATGCGGGTCTGAAATCAGCTCTTAATCTTTGGCTCAAACTTAGAGAACAGGTGGAAGAAGATATAACCCAAAAATGCGCATTTTTTATATAAAACTTTGAAATTTTTATATGCGGAATTTTATATGCAAAATGCGGAAATTTGAGACTAATGCGCGTCTCCAAACCGTTCTTAATCGTTTTTATTTAGAGAATCGGTTGAGCTGCGAAGCTTTAGTTATTTCATGACAGAGCTTTAAACTGAGCTCTTTTTTTATATAAAACATGATTTTAGGAAAGTGTCTAGTTTTCATGTAAAGTGTACAAATTCAAGATTAATGCGAATTTGAGAATCGCTCTTATTCTTAGGCGCATACTTAGAGAACCCGTGGATCTGCATATCTCGAGAGCCTTAAAGTATGCTCTTTTTTACAAAAAATATAATTTTAGAAATGTTCCTAGCTTTCACGCCAAATGCGAAAACTTAAGATTAATGCCGGTATGAAACCCGCTTCGAAGGTTTGGTTCATGTTTAGGGAACCGCTGCAGCTCTAAGCTTTCCTTTTTCATTACGAGATTAGAGACCAAAAATTCGAATTTTGTTCATATAAAAGTTCTATTGAAAACGTTTCCACTTTTTCACGCAAAATGCGGAAATTCGAGATTGATGCCCATCTGAAGACCGCTCTTAATATCTGTCTCTTATTTGGAGAATCGGTTGAGCTGCGAAGCTCAAGTTATCATCGCGGGATAGAGCCGCAAAGTGTGCACTATGCAAAGTATTATTAATAGTTGCTAGTTCATATTCTAGCTACCAAAAATGTGTATGAATAATAACGTTGGTTGGGATTTACATTTCCTCGATATACAGGATGCCCCTAAATTAATCTGCGATACTTTAAGGGAATATTTTACAGCCGAATCGGTACAAAAATGTCTAAAACTGTCTCTGAGCGAGACGAACGACTTATAAAAGTGCGCGCTTTCCACAAGTATTTCTTAATATATTTACGTCAATATGCAAAAATTTATTTCCCCGTCTGGTATTTATATTTGGTTGCTATTAGAGGCACATCGCTTTGAGATACACGTAAAACAAATACTTTATGAAATATGTTTGCCTTTTTATTTGTGTTGTGTCTTGTTGGAAATTATGCTGCAGTTTAGGTGAGACCAGGATCATTACAGCAGAAGCAATATTTTATTAATATATAAATTCAATTCAAACCAATGATTTGCACATATTATCTGAATCCGGAACCAACTAAATTACTGTACAATGAAAATGAAAATCGCTGTTTTGCAATTTTCCTCCTGCCTCCGGATGCTTGATATAAGCTAAATGGTATGAATAACTACAATCGGGATTTGATTAATTCAATTAACGTACAATACGGAACAGATGCCACTGGAATGAGGTAGAATCGTTTGATGAATTATTCGGTACATTTTTAAATAAGATTCGAGCGGTACGAACTTTACGTGCGATGAAAAAGATGATTATGAGGACGCCAGGATAAGATGGAATTTGTCTAAAATCATCAATTAAATAACGTAAAGCAGTCATTTAATTTAGCGTACAATAAGTCATGTAGCGTATAGAAATTTTCATACAGACTGCTGCTGAAATATATTCATGGAAAGAAAATACATGTTATCGAAACAGTTGATAACAAAACCGTTCAATCATTTAATGGGGTAATACAACGTATACTTTTATCAAACTTTCGATTTGATTGCATAGTCATGAAAACTCGAGCTGATATTAAATAATTAGCAGTACTAATTAAGAAGTTATTTGCGCAAAAGTAACACACAAACATGCGGGTTGATTAACCTCTTCTAATTTCATTAAACATTTAATAAATGTCGGTAAATGTCCGAGCAAAGTATTATGGGTAAAAAATTTCTTACTTCTAGAAGTAAGTGATTTACGTCGAAGTTAATCATATTCTATGAGTTTACTTTTGAGAAATATCGTACAAAATGTTGTTCTGTCCAGCTACATAGCCCGGCGGGGATAATAAATTATATCAATTAGGTATCTGCCAAAAATTTCGTTTTCTAATAAAGTTTAGCAAAATTAAGCAATTTGTGTTCAAAGTCATGTATCCATATGGTTATGTATTCCTTCATCCGTATCAACAGTTATGAAGCGAGTTGAATAAACGCAGGAGAAAAAACAATTTAATTATTATCTATTGTATAAACAAATTCTATTATAAAAACTACGAATAAACGGGTGAAATTATTATTAGGAAGATATGCAGTTGATTAAGATAACATTACGTATGAGAAATCGAATATGGCTATTGCATTATGAAAAGGTTTTGATGAATTCTCTTCAATTTGTTCAGAAAGATTTGTGATGCATGCAGTAAAATACAATTGGTTTGTCGATTGTGATTCGGAATAGGTAGCAATAAAGAAATGCAATTTTTGAAACCCACAGTAAACGGTAAAAACGATTAATATCGATAGACGTGCTAGTTATGAACCAAAGATTTTCACACTATTCGCCAGTATTTTATTTCCAATTTCAAGCAACTTTAAGATCTTTTATTATACGGCCATATCAGATTTGCGACGAATGAGTCTATATTTCTTTTTGTTCTGTAAGCTGCTTGTTGTGCAATATTCTAAAAGCGTGATTAATTTCTTACACTTCACACATTTTTTGTAGTTTTTGGGAAACATTATTCGTTAAGGTGTATCTGTGATTCTTTTAAATTTATGCCTCGGATATAAAACGGAGGTTGTCAATTAATACTATCATCCTGGACTATTAATCTTTTGATGATAATCTATACATAAATTAAGCACAAATCCAAGCGGGTTTGCCATTTTTTGGTCACTTCCGTCGTAATTTTCAATTGATGTGGTATTTTCATTTCTGACATTTGCTATTTACATTTCCTTATTTATCGTTTAGTGCGGATTTACCATTTGGCTCTAATTGCATCCTGCATTAGTTCGGTAGTCGAGTCATGTTCTTGGTAATTTTTCTTTGAACATCAACAATTCATGAATAATATTGTTGAACTAATTCATAATATCACGAGTTGTGCATTTCACTGTAGAACACTACATTAAAAAAATTTAAGAACAAATTAAACAATGTTCAATTCCTCTAGTAAGTGTCTGCCTCGCTAATAAATTCTAGTAGCGAAATAAACTGTTATTCTGTTGAACCTGTCAGGAAGAATTAATGATAGCAAAATTGCCGATTAATGAAAATATGCAATTAGAGATTTTTATGTTATTATTAAATACCTATTCCACTAAGTGGTAAAAATGTTGGCGTAACATTCTGCTCAAGGTTGTTCAGTAAGTGGACATTCTACATTATTTTAGCATAGATCCTAGTATCCATTAAACATGTTTCAATTTATTTCTGCAAATTGTTTAGCGATTCCTTCGGAAAGCTAGCAATCATTTTAGTCCCCTGCATTCGCACCAAATCGTCGTCACTCACATTCAGATTCACCTTGTCTTTGCTGGATTTAATCCTATTAGGAAATGGATGTGCTTGTCTTTCGCGTACCTACTAACTTTTCAAATTTTTCTAATTTTGCTTTTGTGATGAACATTTTCATCATTTGAAATGTATTCTGACAATAATTTTCATAACTTTATAACCACTGCGTCAATTCATATTGCAAAAAGTACCTACTTGACCTACTTCTTGTGGCGATTCGACAATTTGTGGCGATTTTCTAAAACCAACAAAACATAGCTAAGAAGAAGCTTTCCTAATCTCTTCTTAGAAGAAAAAAATAAATCAATCGTTCTCTTTCAGGTTATGGAAGAAAAACCCAGTCTATCTTGCCTTGAAGCAACCACATCAGTAATCCTTCCGGGTGGAATCGATAAAGAAGGACGGCCTATATTTCTGGTTACTGTACCAACAGATACAACTTCCTTAGAGATAACCACTCCTTTGAAATATTTGCTTTCTATTTTCAGGTAACGATAAATCAGATCTAAGCGTTCCAAATGGACTCGATTGTAGATCTGCAGTACTGGGCACCTTGAGGACATTAAATGTGTTCCAATTTATTACTATCAAGTGCTTTAAATCCGCTCCTTCTCGTAATTTTTATACGGAAATGTAGTTTTCATACTCATATTGTAACAGTTAAATTTTAAATAAAGTTAAGAACGATGTTGACACAGTTTTTCTGTGGTATTCTGCCATTTAGACGCAATTTTATTATTTAATAGCCATATTGAGCAACCTATTTGTTGCTAGAGATTAACTGATACTAAACCCCGAATTAATGAAATTGATCAATTAATTCCATATAAATATGCAAATAGCACATTACAAGCTTTGCAAGCGTAATAGACTGCACTTAATGACAATGAAACTGCATCTTTGTATGTTAATTTTGTGGCCCGCTCCTCGCAAATAATGCATAGCAAATATTACTTCTCCGAAGATATCGAGTATTTAGGTCCTGTATACTTTCTCTATGCAAAGCATCATAAAATTATATACTTTCTTCACTTTAACACTCGTAGATCTGGGATTTGAAGTGAATCTGTGAAATGTATGCCTGTAGTTGTGGTGACCGATATTCTCCCATTACTATTTGTTGAACGTTGAATATTATATCAGTTGAATGTTCGTCTGTTGGTACTAAGTAACTATAACTACTTAATTCTAAAAGTAATCGCTTTCAATTGTAAAATTCCAAGAAAATTAGATTTTCAAGTAAATGTAAAATAACATATTAAAACAAAAAGGTCTTTTTAGGAATGCAATCAATGTTTTTCCTCCTGATCCATAAATCAATCAGTCTTGGTGGTTTTGGCTATGGTTACTGTTTGTTATTAATGCAATTTAAATATTATTCCCTGATTCATTTTCACTCCATATTTATTCAGTACATATTGCAACTCCACCTAGTCAGCTTTTTCATATAAATATTGGAAAATGTGACTTTCCGATTGATTCACACCGATGCACAAATGGTTATTGAGTGGCATTTCAGCACATCTTCTTACATAATCTGTATCAAAGGAAATCCTTCAAGCATTTTACTTAACCGTTAAAATCCACTTTTTCTTCTGATTATTTCCAGCAATTAAAAATACATTAAAACATTTCAGCAAGTCGTCAAAAAGAGCCGGATTCACGGTTTTATTAGATGCAAGAAAAGGTTCTTGGAGATTGTCCAGATCATGCATTAGGCAGACGATTGACACGTTCCCAGAAGGGGAACTTCGAAAGTTGGTTGTGTTGAAACCAGATGGATTTTGGGATAAACAGAGGGTGGAGAATTGCACCGTACCACAAAAAGATCAAGAAGTAAGAGATCGAAGTAGAGAAGAAAATTTCAAGTTCTTCTCCTTCATACAGTTAATTGAATACTGGAATATTTATCGGCTAAAACATTCAACCCGTAATGAGGCTGGCACTCAAAGAACGCATTGAATTCGATAGATGCAAAAGTTCGCTCAATTCAATAGCAGTAAATTGCAACAACAAACATGTTGATGTCATACATAATTTACGTTTAAAAAACACTGTTCAATTTGATGTTCGAAATCAAGCTTCCTTCCAATTAATTAATAATTTTCAGGTGATATTTATCCCAAGATCTCGCTTGAACAAGTTCGTAGATCAGTCGCAGCTTCCTGTCGAACTGGACGGTGGATTAATTTATAGTCATGAGAAATGGATCGAGAACAGACAAGTAGGTGGATATACTATGTTTACATGCTGAATATTTAGAAAATGATTTAACTGCAACGAAACCTTGCACAATATTGAAGCTGAACGTAGAAAGTCTATTGCAAACATGCGTTTTGACCCAATAGCTACATGCCAGATAATTACAAGTTTTTATAAGTTTTTTAAACTCAAATATAAGCCTACAATAAGGCAAAATTGGATAAGCTGGTAGAAGTACTTAGGCATACTTGTATGCAATATATAATAGAAATTGAAACGCTATTAACAGTTTCTAAGCACTTTATCTAACCAACAATCACTAAGTTTTTATTTATTCAAGTCTAGCATTTTATCGCCTTTATAGGCAAGCCCTGCTAATCAAATATTTATTATTCCAAATTCTCGTTTTGGTATAATAAATTTATGTTAAATTCATTTACCATATGTTTCGCGTCGATTATTCATGCCTTGATGCTTTCCCGCTTGAATAATAGCAAATCTTACCTAAGTAAAATCTTGTTTTATGAAAAAAAATTATATAATCTGATCTCATATTTACATATTATTATACCTTGTTTATCGTGAGGTCCTTCTGAGTATATCATACTCATAGTATGAGTTAGCAGTCGGTTCAAATTCAATGGCTTCTAGTAGCAGAATTATCGATGATTTTAGTACATTAAAAGAAGGATAAATGTTATTAGTTAAGTGTGGTGAACCCTCTAGCAATTAATATTAAAACCTTTGATGACAAAAATTGATTAAAGGCAAAATTCAGACTTAACATTAATATATTTTTTCGCATTATTTATTGTGTTTGAATGCTAGTATTTTTTTTATACGGTTTCAAATATAATATTAGCATTTTAAAAGCTTTAGCCACTGACGCTAGTAAAGACATTGCTATATTACTTTTATTGGGTGTATCTGAAACAAAAATGTTACAAGACAAACTTGTAACTAAGTTAATTTTTATTATTTATTGAATTAAATTGATTTTTCTTTAAATAGAAACAAGTCTTGATACTGTTATATGAAAATACAGTTTTTAACAGTCATTTGAGTCAAAATATAAGTATCTAATCAAATAAATAAAAAATAATAATTTTCTGTGGACGCGAAAAAATCGCGAAGAAACAAAAATTATTTAAATGAATGAAAATTTCAAAGTCATGTTTTTGCCAAACACCATGCAATAAACACATCTATTAATTATGGATCAATGAAGAAAACTTAAACTAAATCCGTGATTTCCGTCACTAAACCTGTTCTATCCTAAGACTAATGCTAATGTTTAGGAATAATCAGAACCTCAGGCGAGTTTCTTAAGTTCAATCATCTCTTGTGCAAATATTTACTGTCATTATCAATAACCTTATTTATATTAATAATTTATGAACGTTAAAGTATTCAAAAAAACTTGTTCGGTTAGCAGGACACAGAGAGGTGCATTAAGATTTATATACACAACACCTATGCCCACAAGTGGCTGCTGAAAACAAATATTTGGAGATTGTGGTTTTCTACGTTCGAAATGTCCGTTATGTTTTACGTCGGTGTAATTTTAAGTAAACCCACACACTCACAAAGTCACCGGAGTTCAACAAGTTAAGCCATAAAACAACATTCAACTACTCTAAAGTACTTAAAACACTTGAGGTTTTGCAAAGGTTCTCATTTAGATAACAAAATCTTTGGGTATAGAAAGTAGAAGAATTTTACAAAGACGCCGAAGTAACAATAAAAGAACTGGAAGAACTTCGACAACATGTGATACGAAGTAAAGCACTTAGAGCTAGCCAAGTCGAAGAGGCCATTAATACCAGTTACGATATGGAGGAAGCCACAAAAATGTTCGTACACAACGCAACTGAAACAGGTAAAGCCACTTACGATCAAATTATAGTTTGTTCTATCTAACCATTCAACCTTAGGCAAAGAACTGGTTCAAAACATTGAATATGAAAACCGCACTAGGAAATTATCGATAGACCATATTGACCAGACATTTACACCTCAGGATACGTTAGATACGATAGAACGAATACATAGCATAGTTAACGAGATAAGGGAAAAGCAGCAGGAAATTGAGACGAACTGGAACGAGATGGAAAAAAGTCTAGTCGATACCAAAGATTTAAATGAATTGAAGAAGAAAGTCGTCAAAGTAACAAATTGGATTTTAGGTAAATTCAATATTTCCAGTTTAAAAATATGTGTATAACTAATATTAATTAGGCCCTGCTGAGCAATTGATGAGCTTCAACCAAAAAGTGGGATACGATGTCGCATCAGCAGAAGAGCTGAGAAGAGATCATGAAACCATCGAGCTGCAATGCTGGGAAACATATGGAGCATATGCTGAACTGCTTCATCGAATTAACAGCATGTCTGAAAGTGCAGATGAAAATCTCGTCGCTCAGCACAAAGATTTGATATCACAGAAGGAGTTTATGGATTTTGTCTGCAAAAGTTTCGCCATGAGGTATAAGGATAGAGATATTGAAAATAGTCCTGCAGTTCAGCTTCATTTCAGGGTGGAAAAGCGGAGGAATATCCTTATAACGTCCCTGCGATTCTTCAGATTAGTGTCCGAATATTTCGACAAAACCGGAGAGGTATTTGATTCGTTGGTCATGGGGACGGATATCAACGATTTTGATGCTGCAGCTTTTAAACTTGATGAGTTGCAAGAAAGTCAATCATATCTGGGTAATGACAACTTTGCAGGAGAAATTGAGCAATCTTGCCTTTCAGTGCAACTTTCAGTGCGCTATTGTTTGAATTTTTATAGTAATTAAAACGCTGGTCTCGTAAAATGTTTTAGAATCGGTTGAACAAGAAATCCTCCGAGAAGGAGAAAAGTTGTCCGACATGCTTTCAATGCCAGTCAAAGATGCTCTTGGACAAGAAATTGAAGCTGACTACAGCGAAGACATTGTGAATATCCACGACGTCTTAGATGCCACTGTTGCAAGAAAAAATATATTTAGGTAATTTCAACTTGCAGCATGAACAGCAAACCATGCTTATCTCCCAATCATATTTCTTTCAGTGATAGCGTGGAACTGCAGAAGTTGACGCTGCAACAAATCACTTTTATAGATCGTTACGAGAAAGACGCTGAGCAGGCGATTAACTGGTTGGGGGACATATTGAGAGTCATGCTAAGGGACTATGGTCATGTTGGATGTACTGTTTATGAGATTCAATTGCAAAAGGATGAGCATCAAGCGTTCCAAGAGACAGCAAAGGTAAGTTAAAAATCCCCTTCTAACGCTTATACAAAAGTCGATTTTTAGTGCACATATAACTACGGCTGCCAGCTATTGAACGCTTCCCTTCAACTGCGCCAGTCTTGCAAATTACCCATCGAACCTCACAGTAACATGTTCCACATTTTGAGGAACAATTGGGACAGGACGCAATCAATCAGTCAAGAACAAATGACCAGGTTGCGAGTGTCAGCAGTTTTCCATAGGTTGGAAGTGGTTAAGGTCTTGTTAGGGGCGATTAAACAAAATATTCTGCCAACAGGTCAATAGAGGAGCATTGTAATCAGCTGCGTGATTTAAGAGAAGCTGTAGCGACAATTCCCATTCTTAGTTTAGCAAAAAGGAGATTGAAAGTGCATCAGTATTTTGACGACAGGGAAAAGCTGATGGTGGAAGTTGGAAGAATGGTGAGGCTGGGCCGATTGCTTAGAAGCCGACTGAAGGAGCCACTTTACGAGGAGGAATCGTTAGTAATTTAAAACCCCCGTTCCTTGCTTTATATTGAATGCAGGTTTGAGTCTGTTTTCAAAGCAACCCATAAATCACCATTCAGGTACAACATCTTCCCAATGTAATTTACCAGAATATACGAGGTTTCGTGTTCAAAAAACTCTTTGTAGACACAGCGGTTCTCAAAGAGTTTACTTACGCGCAGAGGTTCTTCAGGCGGTAGGTCACTGAAACAAAATAAAAAATGTTAATTTAAACTAGCGAAACCTTTCAAAAACTTGTTTCAAACAATGACAACACATTTAAAAGCCTCGCCCAAGAGAGGATTACGTTTCCACTGCAATTAACTCCTATTACAAGCGAAAGGAAACCGCAAAACAAGTTAAATAAAACCACTAAAACCAAAAACATTCAGAGTTCATATACTTTTCCGAGCTAAATTTGAATTTTCTAAGTGGAGGGGTCGGCTTAGACGCCAGTTGTGACTTAACCGGCTTCAGTTTAACAAGTTGAAAATCCAGTAAGTAAACTTTTTCGTTTTAGAGTTTTTCCAGCTAATTTGCGTGACATTTCAATTGCCCGCAACAAATGGCTAAAGAGTTTATCGATCTCATAGAATTAGCGAAGTAAAGAGACAGTCTGAGTGAGCCAACTCTCAAGTAAAACATGCGATTCCAAATTAGTTTTGCTATCTGTGTCCCACGCATAGTGTAAAATTAGTTTTTGTATGTTTTGCAGATATGTATGTCCTCAAAAAAATTTACGTTTATTGCACCAGATCAAAGGCCAGGGAATGTTTCAAAATATATTTGTTTATTGAACGTAAACTCAAAGTCTGGCTTATGTTAAACTTAAAAATTCAATTATAATCATCCATGAATTAATCGCGAGTATTTTCGGAAATAAAGACTGAGATTTCGCATATTTAACCTGGCCTTTAAGGTAATTATAAACAACACATTCAATAGCAATAAAAATGGATCACTGAGTCTAGTTTGATGAGTTGTAATAAGTTTATATAACGGTTAAGTTTTAAAAAAAATCAAAGTAATTTTTTTCCTTACTTATTATATACAAATGTTTGCTGTAATAAATGAACGAATTAAATAAGCGTTTAATAGATGCTACATTTGCGCAGCAATCATGAAGTTGCATTGTGGAGGTCTTTACACTTGCACTGTTATAAACTCCTAAATGCAAGCATATTTTCTCTCCAAAATCGTGGTCGAAGTCGTTAAATAGTCAATTCTCGATCCCCTGAAATACGTTCGATTCAAATTTATGTATAACGTAATGATTGAATACCAACTACATAATTTTATTTTTAGAAAAACAGGAAAATCATGTGATCCCTTAGGTTGATGGATTTTTTTGTTTACATCGCCGCTTTTGCTTTGATCTCACAATTTAAAAGCCACCAGTGGCAAGAATACAAGGAACTAATCAAAATACATTTTTCGTTCCTAGAAAATTAATTCATAAATTAGACACTTGCCTGCGGCAAAAGTACTACTTTGATAGGAAATAATGGAGACAAATCTGCAATATCAATGTGTCCAGCTGCAAGATATATCGAACCTATACTGAAATATTCAAATTTTTTTAGATTTTTCACTCCTGCATCTGTTGCCAACCACATCGAAGACGAATTCCAAAAGCTTTGCAACAACTCGATAAAAAATAATGAGATTGCCATAGAAGCGATTTCGGAGAGACTCTCAGAAGTAACGCAACTCTCAGAAGAGCTTGACCAAGCTTTGAAAAGCGCTCAGCAGGATTGTATTGTATTTTCTACAACATCCACATCTACCAGTACTGTTGGGGAAGTTAATAATAATTACATCGATCTTCCGAAAATTGACATTAGCAGCATGGACAATGAGAATAAACCTTTTGAGGTAAGACAATTTAACGCCCGCCTTCATCTGAGACCAAAATTCTTGTAAACCAATGAATTTAAATTTCAGAAAGTGAACAAGACAGACGATCAGCTTCGCTCAGACGAAGAGTTCCTAACCGCTTCTGACACTACTCTGCAGCATTCGCGCTCTTCCTCCTATAACACCGCCTCAGAATGCGAGCAACACTTTTCGTCATGGTGGCAGCATGGAAAAGACGATATGCGAGAGAACGTTTCCAAGGAGAAAATGGTTCTGGCTGTTGGATGTCCACCCGAAGGAGAACTCCCTCTTTCAAAAGAGGTAGATTTTCCAATTAAATATTCGCAACATAAATTAACAGGACAAATTTCAGGTGTTGAAGCCTTCACCAGAAGTTCCACCAGGAAAAATTGTCAGGGAGGTCACAGAAACAACGCATATCAAGGTTCAGCAGAGACATAATTTGGGTGTTAAATCTTTTGTGCTCACATCAGAAATCGTTAGGGAAAAGGACTCGGAAGGTTAGTTTGTAAATGCGACTACTTAGGGTTGATGTTGGATAGTTGAGTTCGAAGTATTCCAAAACGAGAAAAGAATAACAGAGCCAAAGAAAGTGAAACAGAACTGGAGTAAAACAGCTAGCACTCAGGCACGAAATGCCAAACATTATTGAATTATAGGGACAAAATCTTCAGTTCTCGAATTTAGACAAGATCCCTTGATTTGCTGATCGTCGGCTTCATTAAAAAAATATTTAGTAATAAAAAACTGTTTTTGTTCTGACGCTTTTGCATTTCTAACTATCTGGACTAAAGGGTTAGTTTTATATATTTATTTTTCCATATAATTTTTAGGGCCAATCACCACTAGAGAAGAAACAGTGAAATATCAGACTGAAGATGGAAAAGAAGTGACACACAAAGTGGATAAACCTGGAGCTAACTTTCACCCAGATGATCTGCTAGCTAGAATAAACGAGGTAGGTGTGTTTGAGCAAGATGGAGCTTGGAGTAATTATAGCAGCTATCGAAACGTTACGCAACAAACCATAAAGAAGTTTATGCTGAGCTAAGTTGCAAATGTTCCGTTAAAAATTACCACTTGATAGAGCAGTTTAGCGTTATTCGAGTTGTATATTAAACACTTGCCCTCATGTCTAATTGGATGGCTTTCCTATATTTATAAGCACTTCTTGCCTAAGGAATCTAAAAAACCTGCTCGGATTTTTCATAAATCTACGAAAAATTAATTTCTCGATTAATAGTCATTCGTAGGTATAATCCAATGTGCCAATTTTTTATTCTTAGATCAATTGTTTTACTGTCGTATATTTTATTCTACAAGGCATTTTATTTACATTGTTAATGCTTTATTTTGCTTTTTGTATAATAATTGTTAATGTGCTATTTTGTTGGTCATTAAACACTTTATTAAAAACGCATGGTTTTTTATTTGCAAACTATACTGCATGATTGACGATTATTTATTTGTTCCTTTTGTTGTTTAAGCTGCTTTCGCTGTGGGTAAGTATCGAAATTTAGACGCATATTTACAATTTACGTATTGGTTTTATAAGTGTTTCGATACTATTCTTAGAGAAATTGCGCAACCACAAACATAATTTTCCAGGCTATCAAAAATTTGCCAACATTCTGGAAATCTTGACACTAATTTCATTGATGCTGCTATTTTGCGTACCTCAATTTAATGGCTATATGCTTGACGGTCCAATTACCCCTCTTTCAATTTTAGTTCATCCCACGCCATTTTTTTCGTTTATTTTTATATGCATGTCTGAGATTATCTGGCAGTTCTTAATTTTAAACAATCACTGGTTTTTACGTAACACGTAATCAATTTTTTGATGGATTGCATGGATATTTTAAACGGTGAAGACACATTTTCATGAATATATATGTTATGCTGTTTAATAATTAATAAATAATGAAAGAAGGCTTTTTTCGAAATTAACTGTATGTATAGAATTGCAACAGAAGCTACAGAGTTTTAAAAACAAATTTTTGATTCAAAAACATCGTAAATTTAAATTCGCAATTTAATTTCTGGTAAGTAATTTCAACGATGCAAATGCTTGCCAAGCAATCATTATTTAAATACTGGGAGCAATGAATTGCCTTTTTTTGCAACCTGAAAAATGGTGGAAAAAATGTGGGATATCTAGCAAGTAAGCGAAATAAGTTGGAAAACGTCAAATAAACTGGAGACGCTTTTAAGTAGAATAAGCTGGATGGACCGCAGACTAATATTTCCGCTAAAACTTCGAAGGCTTATTATAATAAGCCATAAATTCAGACATTTTATGAATTCATATCATTCCACTTCGGGAAGTTAACAGAAGTGATACATTAGCACTTGCCACTGAAATGAGCATGCAACCCATAAATATTTTTTCAAGTAATGATTCATATATATAGTTTTTGTAATGTTCCCGTTACATTGCTCAATGCAATCGTAATACATTATAAATGACCTTTTATCTGTGCATAGTAAAAGCTCTAAAAAATTACAAATATGCTAGATAATCCGCATCATAATAAACTAAGCGTGATACTTGGTCTATAACCTTGTCCATTTCGTTACGCATTAATCACGCTAGAACATAGTTAGAACTCTATAAAAGTAATTATAAGCGGCAAATGGTAACTTCGAAACTTCATAGAAAAAAACCATTAGAAAGAAGTTCAAGGCTGATAAGTCGAACTTATATATAGAGGTGATCAAATGGAACACCAAAACATTTAGTTTAACCGAGCACATTTTCATATGGTCTTACACTGCGCAAACAACGATTTTATTTTCAATATTAATTGAGATGAATGAACAGCCAAAAGTTGGGTCTTACGTACGGAAGTCGATAATTGAAATCCATTAATCCGATTTATTTGCATTGTAACACCAAACCAAAAACATCGCTTTTGTCAATAAACTGCCCTGTTCAAGCAGGTTTGTGTTTATCTGCTTCAAATCTGGATCTGACATTCCAATACGAAAATAGATCGATCCGTAAGACGAAATCTAAATACTGGATTGCTCTGTTTTCTCAAACGGTTTTCATTACATAAATTACAGCTAAAAATAACCGACATATTGAGTAGATTTTGGGAAATACTCGTAAGGATTAGAATTGCTTTATTTCACTGAAATCAGCCCAAATTAATTAACAACTAATTTTTTAAAAACAAAACTAACAAAACAATTTTTTTTTTATTATAAATAAAATGTAAAATATAAAATTATTTTTTCAATAAAATCAATTTAACGCACAGTCGTAGTTTTAGAGATAATTTGTTCAAATGAATCTAGCTATGTCAAAATTACATAAAAATTTCAGCCAGCTTAGAACGTGATTTAGTTGATCTGAATATGCATATAAACTGCGCAACAAAATGTTACACAGCCAAATTTGCCCTAATTTTTGAAGTAGATACATTTTGGTTGCTTCTAGCCATTTGTCCTCCGTTTGAAGATTAGCTAAACCTATTGCTTTCTGTTCGACAATGTTTTGATCAAAATTAAACAAATCAGATACATTTTCTACAGGGCGGAAAATAAAAAAATGCAAAATTAGATAAAGTTCGGCACGCTCCTAGTTAAACAAAAATGAGGTTTTCGGGATCTCAACATCAAAAGTTCAAAGATAAACTAAATAGCTCAAAATTGTTCTTTGATTTTGCAGCCATATCTTTCGAATACAGGGTGGTCTTAAAAAATCTTCTTGCAGCAAACTTTTCTGCTTTCGGGTCGATCTTTAGAATCATGAGCTCATGCTGAAGCTAACATTTAGACAATTTAAGTCGACTGCGAAGTTTCAGCTTCACGGTGCGCTTTAGAATTTGCTAGTGACTTAAAAAAACATTTGTCCCTGCATTTCCCAAAATTAATTTTTTAAAAGCACTCTGTAAATAAACGCGTTTAGCAAAAAATTCAAAAACTGTTTAAATATACGAAGTCTATCTTTCTGTTGACCAAAAAAGTTTTTTTGTCCAACTGGTCATGTGAAACTTGCACCAGCTGTGCATTGATCCATTTGTTACCCTGTAGAAAATTTGTCTGATACACAAATTTGCACACAAAATTGAAAATAATTGCACTAAATAACGCTTCAAACAGAAATAGAATTTTTTTACAAACTTCTTGTTGGGTATTTCGCCTTAAAAATTTTTGTCTTTAAAAAAGACAGAATTTTCTCACGTCTTCTATTACAGATTGATAAATAGTCCTCCTATTTCGCAATAAGAACGAATTATTTATCAAAAAGTAATCAAGAACTATCATCTAGAGGGTATTCTGCGACACACTTAGGCTCAAGCTGTAAGAGAAAATTCCAATTAGAAAAGCAATTAATTTGAAAAATTACCTTGATGTTTCGATAGCTATTTTCTGCTATCGTTATCAAAAGAACCTAAATGAACTTAAAAAAGAGGATGTTAATAAATTGTGTAACAATAGTAGGATAATACAGTATATGAAAATTCGCTCTGTTAATTCGTCTGTGCAAATTGTCAGTTATGTTGAATTTTCATATACTGTATTATCCTACTATTGTTACACAATTTCTTAACATACTCTTTTTTAGGTTCATTTAGGTTCTTTTGATAACAATAGCAGAAAATAGCTATCGGAACGTCAAGGCAATTTTTCAAATTAATTTCTTTTCTAATTGGAATTTTCTCTTTCAGCTTGAGCCTAAGTGTGTCGCAGGATACTCTCTAGATGATAGTTCTTGATTACTTTTTGATAAATAATTCGTTCTTATTGCAAAATAGGAGCACTATTTATCAATCTGTTATAGAAGACGTGAGAAAATTCTGTCTTTTTTAAAGACAAACATTTTTGAGGCGAAATACCCAATAAGAAGTTTGTAAAAAAATGAATCCGCCTCAACAATATAAAACTTATCTACAGAAATAGAATGGCAGAATAGAACAGCAATCAGAATTTTTCCAATAAAAAAGTTGGTCCAAATTTGTCAGCGTAGCTCTGATTTTGTTGAGCAGTTTATTGAATAAATAAATATAAAACAATTTGCACTACACTTGTTTGCAGAATGCTAATCAGTAAAACATAATTTAAATAAGGATTAAAGAGAGGAAAATAGTAACAAAAAGAACTAATAAAATTACTAAAAGCGCCAAATATATCATTTAATTTTTTTAAAACAGAAAATGTCCTCTTTAATTACAAGTTTTATTTAGATTTAGAGATGAGCTGGAGTTGCTAAAACCTTAGCAGGAAATGAGCATATAGGAAATTTGGACTTTGTATAGAACGTTGGATCGGGTACATTATAATTCCGATTACAACACAGAAGACAGCATGAAAAATGCCGATGCACTCGATGCAGGTATAACAAATATTGCCGAACTTTTGAAAACCACCGCAAAATATTGTCAGTAAAAAGTTACTTCATGTTTCTTCGTAACTTTTAAACAATTTTTGTCAAAATTACAATTTTTTCTACAACCTCTTCTTTACTACAGCGGGTCTGGCTGCATTGAATACTGCTCACCAAATAAAATACGGCTCGCCAAAAGACATATTATTTGTTAATATTTGCATTATCAAAACAATTAAAAAATATGACGTTTTCCTCATAATCTCTTCCTGAGGTTTTGCAAAAACACTGGCTTGAATCCTCAGGGCTCTAAAGCTCACACTGGACCAACACGATCAATCAGTGATCATTAGTCGACCGAAAGCTTTTAAGCAAAATAGCTCAGGATGCAATGGACTCGTGGGTGGGAAACTTTTGAAAGTTATTATTTTTCGCGGCAGCCCAAAAGCGAGAAAAACTCACCATTTTTAATGCTAGAATTTCCAAGTTCATATAGGCAAATAAAAATTTTGGTCCGGAATTGCAGTACTAACAAAAATCACGTCTAATTGACTACTATTACAAAAAAGTGTATTTCATTCTAAGCACCTGCTCGTATAATTAAAAATCTGTTGACTGCTTCAATTAAATTGTAAGCTGTTCTATGTTATGGTTTATGCTATGGAAGAACCTTGAATTCACGTAAAGAAAACAATTTTTGACTGTTACAAAAGTAAAACATCTTGCACACAGTTGATTCTTAACAGCAAATCCATTAGCATCAACTATTCGTCTGGGCTAATGTTATTATCTCGCATTTCATATAATAATTTCATGGGTCTGGCCCCTACTGTTTTGTCTATGGTTCGTGGTTCTGGTGGTCGCTTCTTGACGCTAACGACGATGACCACAACTCCTGCCATGTACCAGCAGGACTGCTTGAGCGGCCGCAGAAAATCGGCACTCGCAACAGTGTGTTTCGCGGCTCGCCGTAAGTTCGATCATTAACCGCCGCTAATGAAAATATAAAAATAATCCGATTCTCGATACGAGATTGAACTGGCCTCGTCCTGCTACTTTCGCCAAAAAAAATTGCGTTCCGACAGTTCATTTTTCGTGATCAGTGAAACTTTGAGTGCACTCTAAAAAATTTTGAGAACAACAATTGTTTAGTCCTATGGATAGCAATATGAATAAACCAGCTGAAAACGGTGATGATGCGTCTGCAGCAATGTCCAAAACCACTACCATCAGTACCATCGCGGTCCAAAGCGGAAAAACTAGGATTGTTATTGCCTTACTGCACGTATGTCGACTTTCCATGCATTTACCATAAAAAACTTTTATGCCAAACTAATTAAAACCTAATGAGGTAGTTGTTTAGTAGTAACGCATTTAACCAGTCTATGGACTATTAATTGCCAATTCCTGCCCATCACTGCAAATATTTGTCTCATTGATTTGCTTCGTCTTTACGGAATTTGATTAAGATTGATGCTGATTTAGAAGATATTTGACTACATCTAAGTTCAAGTGAAAGATCAAAAAAATGCAGAAAAGCCAGTCTGATAAATAGGCTGGTAAAAATAGAAGCATGTGTCATGTTTTCGACTTGAAATGTTCAAGCTGCTACAACAGCCCGTTTTCTGGAAACTCTATGGATGTAAATTCAAGGTTCTAAAGCTATTTTTAAAGTCAATTATTTGCAAAAATCTATTGAGTTTATAGCAAATGTTAGGCTTGTTTATGTAGTTTGGAAACTCTCCGAACTTGCTTCAGAGTAAAATTTAAAAAAAATGGGGCCTCAAACGCACCAGCTGCTTTGAATGGATTAAAACCGATCGCTTGATTTAATTGAATTAGTTACCAAAAGGCTTCAGTCATCGCCTCGTTGTTTTATGATCAAACATCACAGTTTTTCCAGTTTAAAGGTACAACAAGCCAACTAAATGCAGATTTGCTTGGAACACTGCAAATATATACAGCGGGATTTAAAAATGGTGAATATTTTTAAGAAGCTACTGAAGCTCATTGGGAAGGCTTGGAAAATATATTAAAACAACCTTTTGAGCCCACTTCCTGATAATAAACGCTCTAGAAGCAAGTTTGATTCAGAAAAAAGTTCTCATTATGCTCAAAGGATTTCTGCCGCAGCATTTTTGAAAAAAGCACTAACAAAGCTAGGAAAAATATTTTAGGGATTTGGGCAATTTTTTCTTAATATCGAACTTTTGACGCAACTCTGTTTAAAGTAATAATACTTGAGGAAAAGCCACATTCTTATTCTTGCATCAAATGTGTTAATTTTCGCCCGAAGACTTTCCAGAAAATAATAAAGCGCCTTGAKRGACAAACATTAATAAATAATTGGAAACAATAAAAATTGACSTYATGAAGTGAATCTTGATTAATTGTGTGATAAATTATAGATAGAGCTAGACACAAATCTTGTACTTACATTCATTGCACCGTTTTTCGGGTTTGTAAGCCATRGAATTTCTTCTCGACGTTTCGTTCRCATATGTGCTGAACATTATCAAAGTCTTCTGTGCCCATCTCCGATGAGTGCGGTGAGAACGCAAGACAACTTCKATCGTCACCTCATCACTTGTGATAATGTTTAGAGCGTATGTGAGCGAAACGTCAGGAAAAAAATCCAATGGCTTACGGCTTATGTACCCGGGAAATTTTTCAATCGACATTGTTACCGCACGGTCAAGCCTTCATAGGCCGAGCATTTGTTTAACCGCTTTGGAAATTTAATTGAGAAACTAAATTTCGTAACACAAATTTTTTTCTCAAAGGTTCGAAGTGAGCAATTTATAGATCCATTGGGTTATCCATTTTTGGGAAAAATTCTGGTTTTACGGGATTATGTTTCGAGCCCAATAGCTTTTTTGTGGAGTCCCTATTAGAGCAATATCGTTACTTATAAAAGAAGTGGCTAAAATTTTAGGTTGTTAAAAACTTTCGATCATTTCGGCTAGAATAAAAATGGCTTAACATCTGAAGCATTTAGAGGGATTTGATTAGTTGCTTGAAAACAGAGGTAAAAAATCAACGCCTTTTAAAAATTCGTTCCAAATATCGATGTTTTACACTTTATTTACTAGACTACTTGCGTCTTTTTTGAGTTTGACCGTTTTCGATCTAAAAAGTTCCCAGCAATGATCTATAAACGGCTTAAGTTCCGGATAAACTGATCTCAAATGCCTAACATTTTTTTATTATTTTGGGTCAAAGCCTGTTACTTTATGAGGCGGATGAAATTCCTCCCTTCTTTAGTAAGAAGTTGAGGCACTTTGAGCCATTCATTTTTTTTTGCAGAACGCCATTCAATTTTAAGATCAGAAATATTTTTTTACATGTGCGCTTTTGAGCTTAATGTGTTGCAGCGCTTCCTATTTGCATATGCGGATTTTTTCAGTCTATAACATGCAAGAATCGTCGCTCGCAGATCTGACTTACCTTCTATATGCTTTTACCCTTTTGATGAAAAAAAAATTTAAACCATTCTCATATATACGAAAAAAGAAAAAGACACGCACAAATAAATATTAATTACCCCATTTAAACAACCATCACGCGCGGCAAAGCCAACAGTCTAAAAAGCTTTATCTTTACAGTTATTCACACTAATATCAAGTACCCAAAAATATTTTTTGAATCAGCTTAACAGTAAATTAGTACTGCCGGTATAATTAATGTCGGTAGAAACGTTCGATGTGAAGACCAAGAATGGAATTGTTACTGTATTCCTAGACCGAGGCATGTTGGAAAAAGTAACGTCGATAAGTCTGCACATGAGATGTAGGTAACCGACATAATACTGCCACCTGTCGTGATGTTTGATATGAAAGACATGTTAGCGGATGAATAAGTATCATCATATTTAATGGATGAGCGACTCTATTGAGAAGTGTTACTTTTTCTCAAGGAAAATAGGAGAAATTCATGCTCAACCACTTCCTACTATTGAAATATGAAGAACAATCCGCGGATAAGTATTGTTTACACTCTAAGGTAGCAAAAATTAGCACATATTTTATTTACTGGAAGTACTGGTACCTGCTACCTGCAACAGTCGTCAAGTGACGATAAGAAAATGTCGAGCTCGGGTTGCATGACCGACTTCTTAAGCGACCCAGATATGTCAATCAATTTATTGAGACAACTTTGGAAGAACCGAAAACGGAAATCTCAAACAATGATCTAGATGCCATGCATAAATTATTTTCATGCTAAAGAAAGCTGTTGGTTGGGAATCAATTTTCATAATAAATATCTCCATTTTTACCATCAGTTTTCTGTTCGATGAAATATTAACCTTTAACAGATGTAGAAATAGCAAAAAGTTGCGATCCCAGTTGGTACTCAAAGATAATCAGTTATGGTTGAACAGCTACGAGTAACAACCATTCGCTATTCTTCAAAGATTCTGATTTATGACCTTGTTTCAAATAGAAGAAAATTCTACTTCACTACTAGTCATATGTACGTTACTGAGACGCCAGCAAATGGCACTCATAATTAACACTTTATCCAGCTATGCATTCAAGCGAGATTTTTAGCTCTTTTAACTGCAACCAAAGTCACAACCTTATATTTATAGACAGGTAAAAATAACTGTGACATGAGAAAGCTTATTTCCGTCGTCAACTTTTGAAGGTTACTGGTACAACCTTAGATAGACCCACAAAATAAACAAAAATATTGCATCAAAGACAGAAGACGAATTTGTGCTATTTTTGTCTAATTTCAATTCATTGTTCGGCAGATTATGCTTAAATTTCCATATATTTATGGCAAGCGATTAAAGTAACCAAGTTGTCATCGTCAATTCGGATGCTTTGAAAACAATAGCTAGTCTTTAAATATCAAGGATTTTACGGCTCTAAACTATACATGTTCAATCCCAATTTGATGCCCAAAAATTTTAATAATTTCCACAACCATCTGAGAGAAACAATTTACTGTCCACAGACTTGAATATGTTTCATAGTTAGCAATAGAATCTACAAAAACCGTAATTGAAAAAATTAGAAACGTAAAGAATATTTGTGAGAATAATTTGAAAACTGTAAAACTGAAACTCTCAAAACCTTTATTAAAATTTGAGCCTCTCTCTATGAGCGAATAGTATATTATATGCGTATTCAAATTCGAATAATTTTTACTACTGAAATCATTAAGTTAAATGATTATCCTTATTTATTTTTACGTTTTTTCGACTCATTGCTCTTTGTTAACGTTTATGTTATTTTGCTGTAAATTTTCTTATGCCTACTGGGAGAATATAAATTATTAATACCATTAATTGGTCAGATAGACTGGAAGAATTTACAATAAATCTTCTAGAGTTTTTTTTTGTTCCTAAAGAGAATCCTCTTAAAATTGGAATTCTTAAAACTTTTATTAAAATTCTAGCCACTCTCTATGGGCGAATAAATAATAATAATAATCTTTATTTTCAATAGGTTATCGACCTGTCGGTCTTTCTGCCCTTGCATACATGTTGTAATATTTTATTATTAATAACAATAGCAAAAAATATAATCATTAAACTAATTAAACCTAATACTAATTAACTAAACAATGCAAAATAAAAAAATATCTCATTCTGTCATGTCATTTCATCGTCCAGTAGGTTGGTTCCGTAGTGTTGTAGGTGTTGTAAGTGTTCAAGTAGTGTTGTTGTTGGGAAGCGAGATTGTCTGGTTTGGCTTGTGAGGCAAAGGGGGTTCAGTAAGATCCATTTGTAGGGGTTGTTTGTCCACTTTGTCTGTAAATGTATTAGTCTTTCCGTAATTTTTGTAATGGGCGAATTTTATATTATAGATAGTCAGTATTAAAATTTGAATAATTGTTAGTCCAGAAATCTAAAACTGAAAAGTTGAATTTTTATCGTCTTATATTGTTCTTCGTTGACGTTGGTGTTATTTTACTATAAATTTTTTGATACCTACTATTATTTAGTAGCTTAATAGCAAATAATTATACATATAAACAAAGTTAGTAACCAATTATATAACTAATAATCGATTTTTTAAGCGAAGCGTTTGTAGGCTCAAACAATAACAGCGAAGAAGAATTTTTTTTTAAATTTTTTCCAAATAATCAAATTTTGTTGATACATTTTGAGAGGTTTATAGTATTCGTTCAATTCACTCTAAATTAGGTTTTCTGGCCAAACTACAAATACATTTTGTTGTAAAACAACCCCCAAAAAAGATAATTTTCCATTTAAATAATTTACAATTTTTAGCAATGGTCAACTTCAGTTTCGCTTTTATACTAATTTCTTCTATTATATTGCTGATAAGCTCTTATTTAACAGCATGTTGCCATAAAGTCGTTTGCTAGTTTGCAACAAAAACACGACCAAAATAAATAATGTCCATAATAACCAAAAATATCTGCAACATTTACATAGATCTGAAAATATATTTTTTTTTTCGAAAATCACTTGTAGGTACTCATCAATTTTATTTTTAAATTGTTAGGTTTTCCGCAAGTGATTTTTTAAATTGTTTTATTTTGTATTCCGTTTCATTTAGTTCATTACAAAAATCTTTACATTTAATTTATAGTGTTTATAAATCTATTCTCAACTCTTTTCAAAGTACTGATTTGCTGATTTAGAACGAGCAAAAAATTTTAATACCTGATTTGTAAAACTGATAAAATTGCTCACTTCGTTCAATAATAAATATTGTAATTTTTTAAACTGTTTCAATGTAACTAGGAGATAAAACGAGAAACACCATGTTTCACAAATCTGCATCTAAAAATAAAACTGCAATTTTTTCAACCAATCGTGTTTTTTTCAAAAAAGGCTGATTGTGAAAATATTTTATTGATGTTGCATACATTTAGAGCTCACTGTGATTTGTGGGCAACGTATGATTTAATTATAGCCTCACTGAACTATCAATTTTATGAAAAGTTTACTACAATATTATTATTTTCGACAATATCAAATTGTAAACTAATTTATATGTTTTCAAAGCTGAGTAAACCTTGGACCACTTCTAAATTCTCCATAATACCGTTTATAATTGTTTTACCAAATCTAGTTATGTGATTCTCAAAAGTTTCGAATTACATTTAAAATATCGACAATCTCTGCACGTATTAACTTTTTATTGATATTGTATCATTTATTTCAATGATTATTCTTGCTTTATTTCTTATTATGCATCATATGCACATTAAACACAACTTTCGACTAAAATAATGTAATAAATAATTTTATCTTCCATGCATTATGTGGAACAATACATCCATCTCCGAGCAAGCCCAAAATTGCATGCGTAAAAAGAAAGCTCGCATTTTTACATAAAACTGAATTTCTCCATAATCAGCATGTAAACTGCCTTAAAAATTACCGGTCATGTTCGATCGAATATGGTCATGGTATTGCCGTTTTAAGAAACTGGTAAAATTTTATGTTTCTTAATCTACTCAATTAATGTAGTGTACTTATAAATCTTCATTTACTTAATATTGAGTTACCCTTTATCTGTAACTTCAATGACACGAACACCAGTTTTGTTGGCAAAATATAGTTATGCTTTAGTTGGATTAAAGACTTAGAGACTAAAGAAAAACATCTGATTAACACCTTAAAAATTAGATTTATAAGTTACGACATAAAGTGAATCAATTAGACTTTAGTTAGAAAATAAGGAGGCAATTCCTTTATTGATAAATCGAGGAAACCTATTTTAAAATGAACAATGTAATTAACACATAGTCAAAAAAACACTTCATTATAAGAATGGAAAACAGGTGAACGTTGAGGGCTGATACACTCAACTAAAGCACCAACCTGAAGACTTTTAAGTTGTTAAAACAACATCTCAAGCTTTTAAACAAAAGCTCTCATTCCTTTCTTCACTACTTTCGATAAATCTTCATTGTTCTCGTGGCATTTGGTGCCGATAGAATCAGTACAAGTCTCATATGCCATTCATAGAAAGCAATCCTACGCGTTTCTTTAGGTATGCAAATCAGAATTAAAAACTAACGATTGCTGGTATAGTATACGAATATGTTAATTATGCTTTTTGTCTAGTTGTTCATTGGGCTTCCGGTAGCTTAGCGAAATCGTGTCGCCACATTTCCTTTGAAATATTTTATTAAGGTACTGTTCCAAAGAGTTTGATTTTAATTTGATAGTAATCAGAAAGCATTTGTGAAGCAATTGTTTATACCAAACTCACTGATTGTCCAGGCCATGTACAAACAGCAATCTATGTTCATGTGAAAAATAATACGAGTAACAGTTCTCAGTGGAGCCAATGTAGTAGCAGACATTCATATTACATGTAACAATCACAATTCTCTTATTTGTAGTCTAAAAATACTTTTCCTTCTAATCTAAGATTCGGATATCCCAGCGTTGATTATCATAAAGTAATTAAATAGTATCTACTTGACTTTCATTAACAATGTCTGCAATTGGAACATTTGACGAATGATTTTGCAGCTGAAAGAGGCCAAGAGCACAGACATAATAAAAATCAAACGTAATTTTATCCAATTACAGGGGTCAAAATTTAAATTTATTATAATAATCACCAGTTTAATAAAAAAATTGTAATGAGTATTTTTAATCAGCCGACTCATGACACCATTCGCAAATGCCGAGATAACCATTTGCAACAGATAAACTTGTGTTGGAAAATAAACAGTGCTTGCCTGAATTGCCTGGATTTGTTTCTTAAATTATTGGAGACCAGAGAGATCGGATAAAAGCTCTAGAAACCAGATGCTAAAACCCGTTGTAAAATAACGTTTAGAAGCATTAGCATCAAGCCGATGGTCAGAGAAATTTTGTTCATAATAACCCCATATGTGAAGCAGATATTTGCATAATTTCACAGCAATATGAACAGTGATTTTGATTGTTTTGGAAGCATAAATATATTTTTAAAATTTGTTTATTAATCCTGGAGTGTTTTTACATTTTCCTAATATCAAACTTTGCATGTCATGAATGTAGGTTGGCAAAACGCATGAAAAATTATGCTATTCAAATCAGGCATCTTATTTATTAAAAACCGATTACTTAATATTCTAATGTTAATTTCGGTACTACAAATGCCATAAACGAGATTTTATCTGCATTTCGTGCAGTCCATAAAATAAAATCCGTAATTAAATCACCTAAAAAAGTAGTTTCCTCTGATGTTTTTATTGCAACACTAACTGGACTACCTTGACTCGAAAATATGAATCTACCTGCTGTGAGAAATGAATTTTTTTACTTCTATCAGTTGAATCCAGTTGGTTTCAAATATAAAATGGTCAATGTTTATGTTGTAAAAGGAGTGAAACATCAAATATTTAATGTACTGTTCAATATCAAATTTCGCCATAACATACTGATATTACCTTATAATTTAAAGAAAATCTTACGATATATTKCTGAGTAATACACTGATTTAAATTCAAAAAACTGTCTAAGGCCCGGTTGTACAATGGAAGATTAARCTTCAGTCATCTGAACTAAATCTGAACCTAGAAGTTTAACGCATGTTTAATTGTAAGGTTTTACGAAACTCGTTCCATTTGGACGCATTTAGCCTGTGGCTCGAATTCAGGTTCAATTGAACTTAAGCTTACGTTATACAGCASTTAGGCCCGGGCTAAAGTGCTTTACGTTCTGAAAGTCGTAAGAATTCTAGTTGCACATAAATTATGTTCCAACARCAAAATTATTCAATTCCCCACCTTCTAATTGCATTGTTTTAATGAGTTGTTACGGTATAAACAAAGTGCATAACAGTGAAAAAAAAAATCAAGCACAATTAAATTCAATCTTCATTTAGTGTAATGAGATTTTCCGGAAATGCTTYTTAAATTGCAAGGAAGCTACGTTACTCGTAGTTCTGGTTTACAAGCATCAGCCAGTTGGACGATCAATGGCTTCATTTTACATCTAGAAGCTGGATTCGTTCGACACCTTTGTAAATTG
>NW_026018433.1:0-31357 GCF_020466585.1 Dendroctonus ponderosae | reverse complement strand
CAAAAGCCGTTCGCAACCGCACAGCATCTACCTAGCTGCAGCCGTTTGCCAATTTAAACCGTTCTTTTTGAAACCGTTCTTTGGAACAGTTAAGCACACTTCGAACCAGCTGCAGCCGTTTGCCGATTAAAAGGTTGTTTTTGGAACCTTTTTATAAAACCATAACGGCGGTGCGCACCAGCACAGAACCGATGCGAGAACGTCGAGCGATCTATCCAGCTGCAGCCGTTTGCCGACTTAACCCGTTCTTTTTGGAACTGTCTCATAAAACCTAAACAGTTGTACGCACTTCGCACTAGCTGCAGCCGTTTGCCTATTTAAACGTTTTTTTTGGAACCGTCTTATAAACCGGAAAAAGTGGTTCGCGTCAGCACAGAACCGATGCGGCATCGTCGAGCGCTCTATCCAAATGCAGCAGTTTCAGTAACCATTTGTCAACGGAAAATATGTATAGTGGCGTGTTGCCTCCATTATTGTGTTCATCACTTTTAGTTTATAAGAATTACTGTTCAGTTCTCCAGAATCCATAATCTTTCAGATATGGATCAGATATTAATTCACCATTTTTAGTCTAGAATTATTCAGTTTTCTGACGTTCTGTAATAGATCTTAAAAAGGGGATTTCTATCATTAATAAACTTAGCTCGAGATGTATATGCCTCTAATCGCAAACTAAGCAGAATGTACACTTGCATTTAAGCCAATTTAGAGTCTAAGACAAAAATTCCATCACAGCTGAAATGTAAAATAATAAAAGTTGTAAGCAGAATGTGCACTTGCATTTAAGCAAGCTTGCCATTTTTCCATAAAAATTCAGTCACAAGATGGAATGAAAGTTAGTTAAGTATATAGGCGTTGTAAGGTTGACATATTTTTTAAAAGAATTTGGTGGTACCAAAATTAACTCGGGTAATACTTTGAACTCAGTAAAAAGCATCTGCAAAAAAAATTATTTTTAAACGTTAATTCATTTTTAAGTGAAAATTCGATTTTTAAACATTTTTGCAGATAAAGCGTATATTTTATTTAATCAGTTTTTATTTATATATTTTATCTAGTTTATTTTGTTCTTCAAGCAGGTACTTCTGACCCATGTTTTGTTTCTGATTTTAGAACATTTTATTTTATCTCAGAGCTTTAGTTAAGAATTATTCTTTTAATAAATTAAATCATTATTTGTCATTACTATTTCTACCATCGTCATCAATGCGCATGTTTAATGAAAATTTTAAAAAGTAACATGTTCTTTTTGGAACCTTATTACCGACGTGAAACTGGAACGTTGTAACCCAGAAAAATAACCGTTTATTCCAC
Source organism: Dendroctonus ponderosae (assembly GCF_020466585.1). Lineage (NCBI taxonomy): Eukaryota > Metazoa > Arthropoda > Insecta > Coleoptera > Curculionidae > Dendroctonus > Dendroctonus ponderosae. The sequence continues at coordinate 30,043 of NW_026018433.1, read as the reverse complement.
CTATAAAGCCAATATCAACAGCGATTAGTGAGCTTTCAGAACTATAAACATAAGTTTCAATATTTTTGAGTAGTAGATATGAAATGGATCTCAGGTAGTTCAAAGACGTTTTTAAACAACTTTCCGATATCAACTACTTAAAAGTGAATTTTAGGATTTCAACCGCAGAGGAACTTATGACGCGGTTTTGACATCACAGAACTGGTATAAAATAAATTGCCTCGAAAACTTCGAAAAATCCCGAATGGCTTTTAAACGGAGATAAAAACGTAACGTGAAACCCAAACAAAAACAAAGATAAAAAGAAACGTAGAAATCATTAAGATACCGAAATAAATTCCTTCCGAGCGACATAATTTAGATTGGCTGTCAACGACGTTGTGTATGTTAACATGCGACATATGACTCTTTTCCAACGAGGAAACGATATGACACGGGATACATAACGGGCCGAAAATTAATTAGTTTCAGGTTTATTTTTGCTTAAAAACCTTGTTGTGTGAGATGGAGATGAGTTAGTAAGTAGGAGTGATTACAATTTGATTTATGCATGATCTGCTAATTGCTATTCTAGTTTCTTTAACATTTGCAACAAAAACTTTCCATAGCGTAAGAAAAGGAAGATCTATCGAAAGAAGCTGAGGCAACCGGACACGAGCTTCCTCTTCACCACTTTTTGGGGCATTTAGTAAAAAACGACTTAAGCAAAATAATAAAGAGCTGTTAAGGCACCCTTGACACCCGACACATGGCTCAACAGTGTTAAGTGTATCGCATGACAAGAAGGGGAGGATCAAGTCATTTTTAAAGTTGTCAATGCGGTTGTAACATTTGGGCCGTGGGCGGAACTCATTTCTAAATTCGGCAGTTGATCTGTGGGAATCTGTCTGAGAATGTTTAATAACGTGGCTAACAGAAAAAATAAACATGTTTTGTTTGGCTTTAAGGTATGTGTGTTTGATGTTGAGATCCCAAGTGTCATTTTTTCGTGCACTGGAGCAAATAATATGTAAAATGCATGTGTGTTTTCCCGCTTGGTTTCAACCGGCTCTGGGATGGCTCCAAATAGGCCCATCTTAACAGGTAATTTTTCGGAATGGACACAGAACAAGCCCATTTTCAAGCAAACATTATCAAACTAACCCAAACCTAACTCAGTTTCTGCTTCAACCCATCAACCAAAAATTCAGTCAGTTTTGCCTTCGAATAAAAGTGAATACATACAAAGGGTGATATTATAATTGTCCTCTATTATTCATTCCATTAAAAACACAAGTTTTTTCATAAATACATTGCATAAATTGTTGATAGCAGAGTTTGTACGTAATTTAAAACAAAAACGTATTTTTCTTTTCGTTGACTTTGATTCGCTGGTATGTTTTTACCAAAGTCATCCGTCATTTAATTTTCTATCATGCTTATAAGACACCATGTATAACCGAGTTTCAAAATATTCGACAAAAATAACTGCTTAATCTCTTTGAAGCGAGGGTTTATTTATGCATGTCTGTATCAGGTTTTCCCATAATCGCAATTGTAGAATGGCTTTTCACACCTGAAAGTCCCTGAATGTATATTTAGGTATTTTTAAAACGGTTTTACAGTTAGGCAAGTGGCTGATGAAACGTTCAAATCTTAGACTGACTAATTAATACACTAAATCAAAACTTAATCTCCGAGGCCTATTTTCCGGCTACGTAATATAGTGTTGAAAAAATAAATAAAGTGAACTTCCTGACTCTTTCTGCGATTAACCAGCTCGAAATATGACATTTATTTTTATTTATGTGCTCCTAATGCTCAATTGCGTCACATTTCCGTAACGGAATCGTAGCAGAATCAAACGGAAGAAAATTTAAAATTTAACCAAGATAAAAATGTATAAATTATAAATACAATAAATAAACCTTAAATGAATTTGTACTTCAAAAAGTCGTTAACTTTTCACTTTGCAATAAAGGAATAACAAAGTTCCTGAAGTTATTCAGGAATAGGCCTGATCATATCACACTTGCTTGTCCAGATTTTTTGACTGAACTTCCTCTAGTCTTATTTATTAAATTTGTTATGAAGCTTTAATCACGTCTGTCTATTGTCTGTTTGCTTTTCCTGTCCGTTCGTGAGTTTAATATATATATTTTTTGAACACTAACATTAAATGTATTAACTAAAACGAAGTACTATGCGTGTTTTTAATATAAAAACCGTAATTTGCATTAAATAAACCCGTAAAATACAATATTTAATTCAAAAAATCTGTTAGGTATTCCTGATGGTAGGAATTTAAGTCATTTAACTTTCATCGCGGATAATTTTGGTCCGTTTTCCTCAATGTTAAAGCTGCTTAATGAAAGTTCATGCTTCACTTTTCGCAACCAACTCTTCACCTGCAACACTTGCGATAAAAGCTCTTTATCCCCCATGATTTATTTGGTTAGTTGAACTTCCGCATGTGTATGTTCAGACCAAATTGGCTGCCTCAGATTATTGCTCACAACGTTCTCTTTGTGTCTCCTTTCTACAATATAAAAGTGCGAGATTTTCATCTCAATCATCATCAAATTCTGTTTCATTATCAAACAAAAAATGCATTCAAACACTTTGTTAACGCGTCAGATGACACTTTGTTCCCTGAGCTTGCAAGTAGAAGCATCTTTTCAGATCATTTCTTTAAGATTACCCGCATCCTTCAACTTGAAGCATAATGTATTTTCGATTGTAAATTTAGTTAAGCGTGTGGCAGTCTGGTTCAGTGGCTGAAGTAGAGCAGTTAGATGGAAAACCATCGTTTTAATCTACCATCAACACTTTTCTCTCTAATGGAAGAGCATTATCCATAAATAGGAGAGCTTCTAAGACTAGAAAGAAATTTTCTCCTATGAAAATTCTGAATTGTGGGGTAAAATAGAGATAGTACTAGTGAAAAAATCAAGCTGAAATCATCCAAACGCTTTTTGCGGAAAATGAGTCTTTTCAGCTTTTGCAGATATCAGTTTGAACAGTCGGGAATCGTCCCTTTAGAAGAATTTCAGGCTGGTGCTGATGTTGCTTTAACACTAAGGAAGATGGTCTGGTTGCAACATAAAGAAGCGCAGATTCATCAGCGTTGTGTACCTGGTTAGGCAGTTGCTTTAGTTCCTCCAAATTTTCCGGGAAGTTTGCAGGGAAAAGTTCAACAGCAGTTCAAACGTTCGTATAATCACATGATGACTTCTCTCGAATTACTTTTAATGTACGAAAACAACGATCATTGCTGAATCTGCTTACCAACTTCCTACTTGCAGTAAAATCGTTGTAGTTTTCGTAAATTTGTCTACACTGCTTATCGGTTTGCATCAGTAACTACAGCATGTACTTTCGATTCACTTTATCAAAATCTGCAGTCACACAGATTACAAAATACCTAATATTAAAAGATAAAATTTCAATGTTGTCCGAATTACAAAGGAATCCAGATTAGCAAATCTCCACAGTAGAAGAAAACATGTATTGATAATTCAATCAAACACACCTTTGCGGGTTATAAAATATGTATGTTCACATATACACTTTATTACATGAGGATTGTTCCATTGAATTTTATCCATCCAGTGTGTTGCTCTTTTTTTTTTTTTCGTTTCTTTATAGCCAAATATTACGCCTGAAAGACTGTTGAAGAAACATGTTCCCCAATCTGCGTTATTTAACTAATGAGAAGTTAACTAGTTCGCAACTAATAATTGGCTTAACGAACAACACTTTCCCGATGTTGGTTGTCAGACAAACGTCCCGTCGGATGGTTGAACAACGAAATGAACGTTCTGCTGCAGAACATCTTTTATTCGAACTTCCCGAGAAGTTTTAATTATCCTAAGTAACTCAGACGGATCAAGTCGAGTATCGGCAGTTATAAGAACGATAATCCGTCACCTTCGCTAATTCACACATCTTGGAGCGGTGCTGGGTTCTCGAATTCAACGAAATCGCGCAATTTATTCGAGCAGATCTCCAGTTTTCCATTTCGGACAGTTTTAATTTATAACCGGAAATCTCATTAGGGACTCGGAAAAGTAGTTGTACGTGTATTATTAATTTCCCCCAGTGTTGCCATCCAGGCAGCCGCTTATCGCGCACCTGGAAAATAATTAAATTCCTGCTATCATGATACCGAAACTGTTGCAGCTTCACGTTATACCAATCTAACTTATTAATTTATGAGATGTTAACTCTCAAAACTAATAATTGGACGCTCCCTCTGGCCCGTATCAAGCCTTCAAAATTAACTACTGCCATTCACACTTACATGCGAATATAAATAAATCTTGCTCTTGTAAATCTTCCCCAACTCTTTTACATACTCGAACCATAAATACACCGAACTATATTGCACTCGCAGTTTTCCTATGTTGATTTAACTTTGCTGGAAAACTTTGGAATTGTTATTGCGGGTTTTTCCAAAATAACAAACATTGAACGAGTTCGATATGAAATATCGGCATGCAATCTGCGAGTTATCTGTCAACTGCGAAACATTACAACAGCCGATAATTTTGGAAATCGGTCTTTTGTGGTCATCAGACGAACCACGAAACTTCTCAGTCTTCTGCCAAGACTTCGGAATTTTTTATTCTAGCTTCACGCTGAAGCGATTTCCAAAATCCTCCGCTTTTTAAGACACAGTATTGGTCCATATATGCCACTATCCTTCTCATCAGCACCGATTAATTAACAGTAGACGTTTTTCCTAATCGAATGAAGCCACAAAACTGAAGAATGAAGCATTTTCCCATATTCCTACTGCCCTATAAAACTATTCCTCTAACGACGCATTCGAAACTCCAACATATGCAGGAAATAATTTAAAAATAATGCATTCATATGCAGAATACTCTGGAGTTCCGAAACAATCTGCTGGAAATCCACTTTTAAAGTATCTAACTTCTTGGCAATTGTAAAAATTGACGAAAATTATATCTGCTGGCTGAATGTTTAACATTGTGCCGTTTTTCATTGTCAGCTTCTCTGAAAATTGGGCTTTCCTTCCAGTTTCACCTTGAATTCATTCAGTTTGCTTTTTAGTTTTCTTCGCCACTAGAATAAGAAATGCGTCAGTTTAGTAAACAAGTTAGAACTTTATTAAAACAGCTCAATTACCAAACAAGAGCCGTAAATTGAATGTTCCTTGAATATTAAAAATATATTTAACGAATATGCCACAATATATTCAAAAGAAAATTGATATTTGTCCTGATTTCGAGTTTCAGGTGATTAAAGTCATTATAAACGCCCATCAAAAGCAATTTATTTATTTCGAAAGAAACTTTGAATTGACGTGGCTCCTAACGCGATTTGCTAGGCGTTTCTCAATGTAATCGCTCAAGTTATTGTGCGAAATTTCTACTGAATGCGTTCATTTCAATTCCGCATTATAAATCTACAAAGAAAAATGTGCCAGCAAATACTTTGCGTGAAAAACTTGCCACATCCAAGCAAGACAAATTAAATATTTAATTTGGCTTTCTATTTAAATTGAGCCCAATTTTGCTACTACTAATAGCAAACTAATCCATAGAAATGTATTCAATTTTGCCTATTGATGTAAAAAAATCGTTCCAATTTAATTCAATTCCATAATTACTCCGCTATGTTCTCATGTGCTTGGCAAACAGCATCTCGAAAGCCTCTTAAACTGGGAAAACATAAATAGAATGACATTTCTGCACAAGACGGATACCGGAGCTCATTATGTGACACGCTAAAGGACGAAAAAATGTGAAGCCCTGGAACAGATGGGTCCTCGTTAAGGTCGAAATAAAACCATTACCTAATCTCTGCCAGTATCGTATCTGTTGGTTACAGAATATTACACCGAAAAAACCAGACAGTGAAAAAAATTATGGGGAACGCGACTGTTTATTTTTGGTTAGTGAGATTTTTGTCGATCTTTTCCGAAATTGGGCTTTCACCAACCAGTTAAAAGCGATTAAACATAGGTATCCGCTAATCGTTCGTTTAATAACTTCAATTTTCTTCAAATCCATTAGATAATTCGGTGGAAAATGCGTTCGGTGTTTATTTAAATCAGATTCGACTAAATCGAATTTCAACCACTTAACATCAGCAACACGTCCATTGTGTAATTGTTTAAAACAATAAACAATGTTTAAAACCCTAAATACTACTCGACAGACGCTAATATCGCAAATCCATTTATGTATTTTAATGTTGGTTTATTTTAAACAGTTGCGACAGTTTAATTTATTTCAATGGGTCCCACTTCGTTATCCCAGTCTCTGTACTATGCATTTTAAATTATATTAGAGTTTCATTTGTTAATTAATCCCATGCATAGCTAATAATCCAATTAAATTAAACGCACGTTTTGGCACTCAATAAAAACTCATCATTTTCCTATTCAAACTAAAAAAGTGAAGAAAACACCAAGCCAAATTATTGTTAAAACGAGAAATAATTAATGGGTTTAATAAAGTTGTCAATGTAGGTCCATCATCATTTCGATACCTTTAATGTTGTGTTAAATTATGAAATTTACAACTCAAGACGACAGCCAGTGGCATCAATCTCGCCATTATGGGCTCTATATTCGCACATCTGTAATTCGAAAAATTGCCAATTTAAAATGAATGGCTATCAAATAAAGGCATTTAATGCCCGTAAAAGTTTATGGAACCGTTTCGTATCATTGTCCGCTCTTCTTTTTTAATAGCGCCCTGTAATGACCAATGAAAATCGCACAGCCAGCAATTAGAACCGAACTACAGTTGAAAAGTCGATTTGCATATTTTTATGATGAATAACCGGCAAATTCCAATGGCAAATAACAGAAATCACTAACATTGTTTTTCCTAAGAACATGTTTTATGGTTTTTAAGTACACATCAAAATAACAGAGAAAAAGCAAAATTTAGCGCGCTCATTTGAACACCACTGGATAGAGCACATTTTTTTTAAGTCCACAAACAAAAAAAGCCTAATTGTAGTTTTGCTTGGTTGTATTAAAAAGTGCAAAATTGACTCAAACCTGACACCAATCTCTTAATCCTCAAATTTCCTCTGAATCCGTAAATAAAATACCGCATAGTTTCCAATATTATTTGAAACCAGCTAAAACATTTGTGATTTTGGTAAGTGAACCAATCCCAAATGGATGCGATCTTCGGAATTACGGGAAAAATAATCACAACAGACAATAAATCCCCATCAGAAGCGGCGTCGAAAAAGCAGAAAGATTTAAAAGACACGTGCCGGAAAGGGATTAAACCGGGAAAGATCAAAAGCCGTATTCAGGCAGCTTGTTTTTCAGCTACCGTGATTAGTGGCTGCTAGTTTTTATGTTCCTGATTCCATCCTTTGGAGAAGCCCACAAAAACTACCCAAACAAAAAAACTATACAAATGTATATTTTTCGCAAACTATTTACATCGATTTTCCCGTAAGAGAGTAGGTTTGCACCGAATATAAATAACTTGTTTACTTGTCACCTGATATATAACCCGTACCGAGGAAAGCTTTTATATTATTTTTAATAAGTGAAACCAATATCGCCAAAGTGGATGGAAACATGCAGTGTCAGCCGCAACATTGATCGATGCGACACGAAACTGAAACGAGCTTTATGAGAAAATTCTCCAACGTAATTTTCCAAAACCAAAGAAAAAAACCCGAACAGCAAACGAGCTCAAATATATGGCTATGGTTTTTCGGTTTCGCTTATTGGATTTTAGAGCACGCACTATCATTTTTTGCCCGTGCGCTGAATGATTGATTGTAGTCTACTGGCACATTTTTCACGATTTATACAAAAAAAAAACCGAACATCTATACATACCACCAACAATAAAGATGGATTCTTGAGAAAAATGACGGATCGAAGTAGCTTGAGATGTATGTGTGATTTCGAACAGCCTTGATTTTAACGTTATCCATTCGAATATTTCTAGTAATTTCAATGTTTTTAAAAGTTCGACGCCCTATTAATGGGAGTTTTCTCTATTACTGACCCTCTAAAATTAAAAAAGCATTTGTAACCCAAAGCTGGGATGAACTTTGGGAACATTCAATAGTTTTCCAGTCTACTAGTCGCAGCCAAGTGCAGGAAAAAAATCATAAAAAGAAAAATCCGCCAATAATTTCCCGTCAGACCGTCAAAATGATCGAATGATATAGGAGGGAATTAAATAAATATTTCAGAAAAAATGATTGATATACTTTGGCCCAACGCTAGAAACGTGCAATATAAGAGAGGAATGAGAACTTCAGAATATTGAAGGCGCAGAGGTCAAAACTGGAATGCACATCATTTCTCTGCTGATGAAATTGATGCTAAAAACGGATCTTTAAGGAAATGAAAGCGGATTATAAAAAATGAATATTCGTGATTTATTGTATCATTTACAAATGCGATTTATTAAAAATGAGGGATGGTTTAGTGGAGCTAGTAGAAAGCTAATGACCATTGAACTAAAATCCATGAAAAATATTAGTAAATACAAAAAAAGTTGCGTTAAGTAGAGTACCTATACTTGTAATTTTTTTGCTGAAATAGAACAACAGAATCTATATCTTGCATCAGCCAGAATTCCATAAAAGCGGCATTTGAATTTAAAAATATATTAAAAAGCATACGCAAGAAATGGAAATTTAAAATAATGCCAATTATCAAGGCAGTTGAAAGGTTGCCGAACAGTTCACTAGAATGCAAATGAAAACTAATTTGATTATCAGGACAGAGGTTGCACACCAAACCAGCAGGAACAGTAAAGGAAAGAAGCAGAAAATTAAAAAGATACGAACATATTTGATTAAATAGGAAACACTTCAAATGTGGGCATCAGAAACTGACGGAACATAAAATCAATATTTTCAGTTGAACATTTTCGTATTCAATTGTTTAAACTGCCTTCAATATTGGAGGGCAGAAGTTACAATTAAGTAACATATTTACTACCTTTCAAACCATCTTTTACTTGTTCAATTGCGACAATTCTTCATTCGCTCATCTTCGTCATTTCATGCATTGATAAATTTTATTCTCTTCACAGAGTTCTGAAAAAAACTAGATGTTGAGTTCTATTTTTTCCAGATTATCTTTATTACAATTTTGTCGCGCTCTTAAATTGTTATATTCGAAATAAGTTCAATATGGGAATCGTCATTGATATTTCGCTGATTGTAATCACATTATAGTATTAATCTACGTTTACAAAATATAAATACAATAAAATTTACCATAATTCACTCAACGCAGCTCAAATTGAACGAGACTGCGAAGCCCTCCCTTAATTAAATGTTTTTGTTCACTTATACAAATTGGCTCTGCATGAATTATTAAAATAATTGTTGCAAAAAAATGATTGTAATAAACGATTCTATACAATTTTTCAAATAATCGGGCAATTTTCGCAACAAAAATCAAAAGGTGAGCGACACTAATAAACTTGTTTAATACGCGAAAATAGTTAATATTGCAGCTAATCTAAGCAATAAAGCCAAGTCCTTTGACAAAAAGTGTTCTTAATTGCCTGTCCTACAGGTACAGTTTAATTTCGGTCCGTGTCACGTTCTCAATTTTAAAGTGTGATGAACTAGCGTACTTTCTACACTATTGGACGTTATAAAATAATGGAAAGCAACGGAACGTTTTCGAAATGAGTTGGACAAGAAAAATTTAACAATTATTAATGTAGAGTAGGAAATTAAACAAAACTGTTGAACAGACAGCCAAACGAATTGCAAGCAAATAATCCAAACAATATCATCTCACAACTAAATCAGATTAATTTAGAATTAAAGCTACCAAACTCAAGTCAAAGTGGACAAAAAAATTAAATCAAACTAACAATCGAGCATTGAAGTTTCTAAAAATTTAAAGGAAAATAATGTAGAAAACATAGTTCAATGTTTAACGTAATCTTCCAAATACATTTCCTTTTAATTCCTCAATTTAACCAATTGTGAAAAGTTGAATGGCTGCCACTGGTTGTTTATCGCACCGACAAAATTGTACAAACCTAGTGGTAATTCGTTGGAGCAATTTTCTGCCACGCTTTCTGTTGTCGATCGGGGTTAATATAAGTGGCCATAGGTCAGCATCAGTCTGAAAAGTTTTCGAGTGCTGCAGTTAGCGATTTGATAGCGGCTTTTATTGCTTTTTCGTACGTTCTTTCGCTCCTGGACTTAGAAAACGGCAGGAGTCGACTAGAGGTGACCGGCTCCGTTTCTCGAATTACAATCACATGCTGGCCCGAATCAACAAACAGCAATAAAATGCATCATACATAAATTGAAAAGTACAAAACAAGCAAATTTTTTATATAGAAAACTCACACATTAATATTTGGATTCTAACTGAAATAGAGTGAAAAGTTTATAATTTGTAATAAACCTAATTTTCCAAAAGGAAAATATTTCATCACGCAAGTTTTAAATTTCAGAGTTCAGTGATCAAAGACAACATTGAGCAACAATTGCTCAGGTTTAGCATCATGCGAGTAAATATGCTTGAAAACAAGTCAGGAAAAAACAACAACCAACACAGTTGAGTAAACTACTATGACGAAAACTCATTTTTGGATTGAAGAAGCAACTTCAATTTTCCTGCATTTGCAATGATCATTTAGAAATCGTCATCCTCCGCATGTAGAAACTCGAGGAAACAACTAGAGCTTTAAGCTCCATCCACCGTATCGGGTTGACAGCGATAGAGCAGCTGTTTGTCGCGTCTTATAGACGACAAGCGGTGAATGTTCGCTCCTCAGAAATGCACCGATCAACTTTAATATTTCGACAAGTTCTACAACGCGTTCAATTGAAAAACTTCCCGCTAACGGCATTTTTATAACAGGCATGGAAAACTTGTCGAGTCGAGTTGACCGATTATGTAGTGAGAACGTTCAGATTAAATAAGTTTGCTGAAGATATAAGTGAATAGGAAATTTACTTTGCCTTGCATCTGCAAATTGGAACGTTCGAAAGTCCTGAGGAAACAGTAGAAACACCCTTAAAAGACCGTTTGGAAAAGTCCATATTCTTCAAAATTTTAGATTTGACTTCCAGAGCAAACACACTGGAAAAATCAACCAAATTGAGCGGCTTCCACTCGTATAAAAGGAAGAAATGCTTATTTAAATTAGCACTAGAAAATGATCTAATAAAGTTTCCGGATTTAAAAAAAGGATATACGATCGCCATTAACATTCTGAGTGGAGAGCGGACCTAAAAGCATCGCAATAAAAGGTGGAAAAGTGAATAGAAAACTTCTCGCCCATATCTTTTTGTATGCAAATTTGTAGCGTTGCGGCTTACAGCGACACCGCGTTTTACACTTAAAGTTGCGGTGTAAAGTTGTAAATGTAACACGCCCTTAATTCCTTCTTATCTCGCGCGCAAATGAAATTCGCCAGGATTCTAATCTGGAAGAATAATTAGCTAACGCTGCCACGGCTTAAACGAATCCTGTTACCCACCTATTTATATGGTTTATAGATTGAATTAAAATCCTTCAAATAGCTGCCAAATCCACATCTTTAACGCTGAAGAATTCCACCCTCAAGTTGAAAAATAAACACGGGAAAAAAATCTGCAAATCAATCAGTGGCTTGAGGGACGTCGCTTTGATTATGAAGAAAAGAATTGAATTAGACACGGAGGGGGAGTGAGCAGTTATACAACGAAAATGTTTTGTCGATATACATATTTTCCGAAAGGAAATCAATCCATTAAGGTGGGCGTATTTTCGATGGCATAAGTTTTCGGCGAAACCCGGGCAAAAATATGTCGATTTTGGATAAATGAAATGGTGCTTCAATAGAACCGATAACCGATGGATTTCTATGTGAAACGATCGAGTATAGATTTATTATCTTCAGTCTATTTTCCCATTTGCTTGTTTGCAGACCATCAAGTTTCGACTCAAATCTGTTAAGTCCACTGTTGTTTTTTCCAAATCCCATTGTCTGAGTCTCAGGCAGATACTTTGACGATATTTTAGCCACAATGTGAAAATTCTGAGCCATTCGAGCTTTGGAGCTGAATGGACTGTTTTCAATTTGAAAAGCGCCTCATTGTGCATTTATATTCTTAACAGAGAAAATGTGGGCAAATCAAATTCAAAAGCGCTTAGAAAAGTAAAAAAATGGGTAATTGTTGGTTAGAAGAAGGGTTTGGGATGTCAATTTCTGCGCCTACTGCCTCTTGGCTGATGAAAATGGCATAGAATTTGACGCATTTTGAGATTTTTAGGCACTTTGTTTTCTAAACGTTCGTCGAAAGAAACCGGTGTTTAAATCGAAAAAATAGTTTATATTGGTCATAATTTAGAATACAAATTATAATAACTCTGATTAATATATATCTCGGGTTTTGCCGTATTTTCCTAAATGTAATGGCTGCAAAAGTACTTCTTATGTTATTATTTAATATAGTTATATGTTCATGTTTTCAAAACTTTTCTTCTGGGTATTTTGAGATAGATATAAGACAGAATTCCTCGCGTACGAATTTCTGTCGCTTTAGAAGACAACAATTTTGAGCTGAAACACCCAAAAGAACGGTTGTGAAAACAGAAATTCGTGAAAACTGATCTAGTTTTCTTCAGAATTGTAAAAAATTAAACTTTTGGCGAGCAAAATCGGAATTTCTGCGAACAAAAATTTTCAGCCGAATACCCAATAAGAACTTTTTCAAAGCATGAATTCGTCTCAGCCACACAGAACTACTTATCTACTTTTCTTCATATTTTGGAAATTTTTTTAAACCGGACTTACAAAATGCGTATATTTTCAAGAAATATGCACGAAAACGTTAGTGTTTCGAGCGCTTAAAATTTTCTGTCTTTCTCAGAATTTCTTGCCATATTTTGTAGCTTTTTTGAACAAAATGTTGCAAAATCGTCAATAACTTCTGCGCGCTTTTATAACATGATTTCTCTCTAACCGGATACACGGATTGTAAAGTGAAACCTTCCAAATTCCATTGGGAATTCCATCCTTCTTCTTATCTTAACATTTGTTTTTAAATAAAGGATGCAAAAAGTTTTTAACTTAATCGCATTTTTTACACTGTAAACTTGTACTTGTACTGTAAGTTCCTGCACTTATTCCGGTATTATTTAAAATACCGGTTTTTTGTTCGAATTTTCCACTTTTGTGGCTGGTGGAGCTACTTACGGATGCTATTTTTTTACGGTTTTTTGGAGCCAATTCGATTAAATAAAAATGTTTAAATGAGTACGTAAACATTTAAGGTCACATTCCTTCTTATCTGGAGCCTATATAAAGCCAATTTTTGTACTATTTTTGTAGAACGAAACCGCTTTATGGAACATCAAAAACGTAATTTCATACACTTTTTTACATACAAGTCGGTTTCATAATCAATTAATAATTGAGGTCTGAAACATTTTCTATCATAATTTTGAATTTTCTTGACCAAACTCTGGCAAAGTTGCCTTTCAATAATCACGTCTAAATGATGGAATTTTTCGAATCTAAGGCGTTTTTCAATGCAAATTTGTCGCTTCATCCGAATTAAAATGGTGTCTAACTTTGTTTAGAAAATCTACTTTGGATGTGGGTATTTTTGAGTTAAATATGCTCCTCTATTTGCATAAAACGTTTGAGTGAATAATAAGCAAGATATCGCCGGTTCAAGATGATAACTCAAAAGCGGAGCTAAAATAGCCAACGTTTCCGCTTGTGTCGAAACATTTCAAACACCTACAGCCAAAAAATAACAAACAATATTGAGCGCGTTTTTGGCACAATTTTTTCTGGTAAGTTTTGGTCAATCCGAATAACATCTTTACGTTCATCAATCGCCAGATTCTTCACACTTTAAACAGTATATCTTGCCAAAATCTACAAATCCACCCCTATAAACTTTTTAAAAAAGTCGAGTGCGATTTTCTGCTGAAAAAGCTACACAAAAACAGAGTGCTTTACATAATGAACCGCCACCCCAAATGCGGAATTACCATAATATTGGCTATTTATTTTCTCCAACTCCTCGCGTTTCTGACTTAATATCGTCATCAGTGCTTGTCACTGGCACATCACTTCCCACGTTTTTTCCCCCCGTTCTGGTTCCTGTACAGCTCGCTTATCCAATTTCCCCAAAAATTAATCAGAATATGGCGACCAAGTGGAAATTAACAAAAAAATAATAATTTGCATCACACAGACACTTATTCAATAGCCACTTTTGCAGGCCCTTCGATCAATTGGCAAGGGCATGTCCCCTCAAAAACAGGGTGGCAGCATCGCAATTCTACCCTAAAGTAAATTGCAGGTTTAATGGGTTAAGCGACTTTAATTTGCTGCGTTCCTTCTGTCAATTTCGTTTGCCCCGGGGGAATTATGAGCAATAATTCCAAATGTTTTACTTTTTTAGCTCTTTTTTCATCCTCGTTTTTCTGCTCAGTGTCTTAATTCTAACTGCAACAGACAATTTCTCAAGTCTTGTACAACTGACGTATGGCAAAAGAATAAAACCGACATTTCGTTCCTAATGCCCATAAATATCCCCTATTTTCATCGGATCAAATCTTGAAGATCATCGAGATTGTATTTTTGTGCCGTCACGTATTGCCGACGAAAACATAGGGCAATAATAGGAAATATTTCGGAACAGTTTTCTAGTCGGTTTGCTTGGAAAATTGCATGCATTTATAGTTCGGAGAGGACGGAAATTCAATCCACTTTCCTCCCCTTGGTTCCCTCCGCCGACCCTCCGGCCACCCTCTTGATACGTATCGTATTGTTTTCCTATTGAATTGCAAACACAACATGTGCTTTTCTCATATGTATTTGTTCTTCAGAAAATAAAGCAGAAACGGTCAGGAAAATATGTCCTTACGGTATTTAGTCTCCATTTTGTCAGCGGATTAACTCGACCATGAGTAAATGTATTAGTTATTAAATGTCGCAGCTTCACTTCAAAAATCGACCACTCAAATCAACTGAACACTGCCAATAAGCAGGTTCAAATTACGTTCAGCAAATTCACTAAGCCGAATTAAAAAACTCAGGAATTAATCATTCTATTGTTTCAAAGGCCTGAAGATAACAACAAGTAAAACACGCCGAAATTGCCAGAGCCACGATCGAATTTCAGGCACTTGGGGAGCCCTTTTCCAACCCTTTTGTATTAAAGAAAAACATTGGCCGCCATCAAATCAGATCAAAGAAAACGCGAAACGAATGAAAAGCTGGCTTGTCTTGCAATGTTAAAAAGGTTAAACTGTATTATAACTGTCCTTTGGGCCTTTGACTCAAGCAGATTATGGCCAAACGGGTGGAGTTACAATCGAAAATCCAAAAACCGATAGAGAACTTCTGGCCTGGCTGCCAAATTCCACGTTTAACAACGGAAATGACGACGGTTTTCTAAATGAATGAATTTTTAATTTAAGTGTTTTCATTTATTTAGGGAATGTTCGTCGCAATTAAATACTTCGAACTGAAGAAAAAAAATGATGGCAGAAGGAACAGTGTCTTTGCCTGCGGCAAAAAGAACAACGGCGGAATTTCGACCGCATTACGAAAATTAAATTCGCCGGGCATTAAATCCGCCCGGTTTAAATACTCCAAGTTGGGGAAGAAAATCAATTTGCGACTAAAATCGGCATGACCAAGCAAATAGTTGAAATCTTCACAAATGGACCTTATGGAAAATGCACACTAAAGAGAAACAGTTTGGGGTTTGGTAACAAACACGCATACAATTGGTGACCAATACATCAGACTTGTTAATATTAGATAAGTTTGAAATTATAAAAAACGCTGGAAAATTTGTAAATTTGCTACGTCAAACTAAATAAGAACTGCATCGTATGCAGCCTATAAATCACTTGGGTTTGATTTAAATTTGGAGGTTTTCCATCCCCTTGTTTCCCCACAAAACAAATAAGTTCACTGCAATTTCCCCATGCTTAAACATGGCTTAACCCACCATAATAACTACTGAGTACCCTTCCAATGTAATTACTTGTCTATGACTTGCACTATTCGGTCATTTCATTAGTTTATTACTTTGTGGAAAATTGGTGGAGTGCGCATTTAGGGAGAGTTTAATTTCGCAAAGTCCCACATTTGCCATAAATTAATTTACTATGCACTATTTCGTATAATCCAACGGGTAAAATCTACTTACTTAAATTGTCAAGCAATCAAAGTTTAGTGGGCGTATTTTCCTTTGTTTTTATTAGTTAGTGCACATTTTTGTCTTTTGCACGAAAAATATCGCGAGTAAACTAAGTGCAAGTTATTGAAGCCACCGCATAAATTGGCTAATAATTAGAGATCATCATAGTGAAATTACTGCATATTTAAACTTTTGGAGCGGAATTTGGCAAAATAAGGTAAGATCGCGATTTCCTGGGTTTAGGATCAAATTACGGTTTTGAAAAATCCTCGTTTTGTCGACCACAACATCTATACTCAACAACAACAAAATCAAATACGTAAAATATTTCCAGTCCTTCCTGAATCCAACAGAAAATTGTGGATTAACTARACCTACAAATATGCCTTYAGAAGAAATTAAATGATCAAAAACTGGTCTTGCAGAATGGTTTAACCAAGCGATTAAAAACGTTTTACAAAAACTTACCCYCGAGGTTAAGGCTGACAACTAAAAGCGGCTATTACCTGAAAAAAAAAWTATTAATATCGAATTCCTCRACAAATCGTGTAGAAGAATGAATTACTGTTGTMATAAACGAATGCAAAGGTCCTTAATAAAATCGCCTCAAAAAGAACATAAMAWTTTTTCTTCGCTCTTAGAATACAWACCAAAGCTACTAGAAAAAGWACTAAGATTTTTTTTTAGTTATATTTGTTAATACTTTGTTACGCCCTCGTGAAAAACACCAGAAARTTAAAGTACTGGCGGTTTCAGTTCAAGCAGTTTTCATTATCAATTAGAGATTGGTGGATTTTTGYATATTTAATTGAGCTATTTCCTATTTTCAATAAYATCAGCTTTAACCCAAAAAATATTTTTAAGCGAATKCTCACAKACAAAAAGTAGAATACCATTAGTCTGTTGGGCGCAAACATTGCAAAAGTAAATAATAATCCAATATATTAAACAAATCAAAATATAAGCGCCAGACATACTCAAATTAATAGTCCGAAATGTTTGCTTCATGCACGCAATTAGTTCACCTTTAAATAGACGGAAATTTCAAATCAAACTTGTATTTATCTAAGCTCGGCTTAAATAACCGCTCTAAATCGAGATATGGGCACTCTGGAAATGGTTTGACCAACTTCTAGATTTCACTTATTTTGTATACTAATAGCTGGATTAAATCTTGCCCATCCCCTAAAGTTGTCAAAAAAAGACAAAAAATTTGAAGCGAAGTACCCACGAAGAATGTTTAGAATTTATTTTTGCTGCAGCTCGATGCAGAATCTAAATTTTCCAGACAATTCACGTAACTTTTGTAACTAAAGGTTCAGTGATATGGAAACATTTTAAAGAAAAAAAAACATTGCAAATTGTTAATTATAACAATAATTTATTAGAACAAATGATCAAGCAAAGTCACTATCTACCGAATGCACAACTTGGTCCATTTTCTGATATTTTAAGGGCAACATTTCCTGCTTTCCTTGATTCAAGACTCGCTAAGTCGTCTTAGTTGTCGCTTATCTCTGTTACAAATGTCGATTGGATGGTCGAGCTAGTCGTTTCTCCAACGACAGAGTCTGATCGAAGTAAATTAAGACCAATTTTCCAGAATGTTGTTAAAAACAACAGAACAGTTGTCGTAAAAAACGAGGACTTAGTTCGTTCCTCTGCCACCTGAAATGGGAAAAACAGCCACTGAACCAAGCGAAATATTTAATGCAGAAAAAGGCCCAGTTTTGTAAAATAGTTCCTCACAATTCTCCTATTCGAACAGTTCCATGAAAACTAGCTGGTGAAAGTTCGTTCATTAACCATCCTCCAAAAATGATTGTCAAAAATGGTGAGCAACTCGACAAGAAACGCCCCGCTTCTCACATCCGCCCGACCCCGAGAGCTTTGCAACTCAAAGTGAGAGTGATTTATTAAGTAGGCAAAAAGTTAAACTTCTTCCGAAACGCTAATAGAAAACCAGGGAACAGCTTAAAACTACAAAAGGCGCTTTCAATAAATCTGCCGCTGTCAATCGTTTCGGGAAAATAAAATGCGACGGCAACGGCACGTATTCGAACTTTGCCTTGCGGACGGCACCGATGCCAATATATAATTTTACTTGTTTAAAGTTGAAATTTATTAGCTTTATACACCAGTTCCCGTTGACATTGCATGCAAAATTGCAACTACTTCCAACGGCCCTTTGGCGCGTCATAAAAACGTCCGTACATGAAGAAAACCAGCCGAAAATGCAACTCGAATAAATCAAACGCCTTCAACTCTGTTCCATGCATTATTTCGGACAAAAATCGGCACCGACGCGGAAAATTCACTAGTTAAAGTCAATTTTCACGTAACGCTTTATCTGCCCTCCACGTCCATAATTTCTCTCAAGACGACTTATCACCTTTGCAGCAGATAAGTACGATAAAAAATATTTATTTTCACTTAACACCGAGCAACTACATGCCCATAGATTATTCTTATCAGCAATAATGATTTGGGAAACCGATGTAGCATGCCATTTTTCTTTTCTACCCCTCGCAACGTCAGCCGGAGACGAAGGGCTGAGCGTATCGACCTTCTGGGGTAGTTTCCAAGCAGTGGTGTCGATTCGAGCAGGATTTAAGGGCGGCATTACACACCCAAAATCGACCCCTGAAAAACAGATGCAAATTTTATTTCGAGCCCTAATCAACCAAAAACACCTCGAAAAATACTAAAGTTAACTTTTGAACTTCCACCCTCGATTTCTGTTGGCTTGCTTTAAAGCTTCGACGAGTTCATATAATTTTAACACGCACCATTGCGGAAAAATTCATTAGTAATTCCATTGTCATCAATTAAACTGGGCCAGTTTAGGTTAATCTTAAATTTAAACTATGCAAAATATGGTTCTGCAATAAAGTATGTCATATATAAAAGAAAAATAAACAAAGCACACAAATCCTGAGCAAATAAATGTATTAAAATACCACCAGACACTAACAACAAAAAGACACCAGTTGCAGTCTCTTAGAAGATCAAATGCGAGCTTAAAAAAATTGAACAAGTTTAGCAATTCACCTGCCCTGAATCAACATGGAATCAATGAAAAACCGCCTCTCTAAATTTAAATAATTAAAACACAATTCAATGGAAAAAATGTAGAGTAACAGCCAAAATAGCAAACAATGAAGTAAGTGAAAAACAAGACCGAGCAATTCGATTTTGTATGCGGCTGCTTTCAAGGAAAAGCAAATGTGAATTTATAATTTTGATTTCAGTAAATTTAATCAAATTAGCAACATTTCGGTTGGTGGAACCTTCAATCGTTTTCAGATAAACGTTGAAACGTCGCATGCTTCCAATGCATGGATAATCATATAGCAAACAAATAACACAAAAGATAATTTAAAAAACAGTTTACTTCGTTCATAACGTAATTCTCACGTAACTCGACTTGTGCATGAACCGAAACAAATCAAACTCCCATTTTTAATTTTCTCGGCACTTTCAAAGTATTTTTATTGGAAAGCAGCTTTTAATTAAACAACTTTGGGCGATTGACTCTAATCCAGCCAATGCGCAGTTTAATTGAGCTCTGCATTAGCGATTTAGAGGCAAATTAGTTGTGTTGCGCCACTGCTGTCAGCAGGCATAAAAACAAGGAAAAAGAGAATGCTGGGGTCGAGATCTTATAGTCAGGAAAACCAAGAGTTTGGGGTGAGTGACTGCTGCAGAAATACAAGTCCTCTTATTAGATAGGTCAAGATCCAAAATTTCTTACAGGATTTAGCAGCGATTTTCGATAGATTCACTTAAATGCCTGGATATAAAAAGTTTCCAGAAGTAGTATAGAATATTTAATTTTAGATCTAAATTTACAGTTTGGCATTTTTTGCAGATTTTAACAATGATTCTGACTAAAGGTTTCACAAAAACAGCAGTTTTTCGTTAAAAATTACCGTAAAATAAATTTTGAAAACTCGCCTCCTTCATCAGTCTGATGTATAAAATATTTCAGGACTGCTGATGTTCACGAAAAGTTGCTATAAAAGATTGCTGCAATCAACAATTTTCTTGAATTAATAGCAAAGTGAAGTCGCTTCATTGCGTTTCAACATTTGAAAATTCGCTTCCTTCATCAGTCTGATGTAGATATACAAATATTCACAATTTATTTCAAATCTTTTCTTCGATCGCAAAATAATTAAAATATGTGTATTTTAATTAATTGGTGCCTTGGATTACAATACAGTGAACTAAATTGTTTGAGAAACAAGACTTTCGACACTTTTCAACATTAGAAAACTCGCCTCCTTCATCAGTCTGATATAAAAAATGTTTTCTTGTAAACTCCCGATTATTCCCAATCAGTTATTTATGGAAACTTACTATACTGAAATTAACAAATTCCTTCTATCAGTAGAATAGTTAACATTCACCATTTCTTTGCACATCACATTCTTCGAAAAATATATTAGCGCAAAAGTTGAAAACCTCTCCTCCTTCACCAGTCCAATTTATATACAAATATTTTTACATTTCATCAGTGTTTAATCAATTAACAGTTTCAATGAATGAATTGAATAATCGTGTGCCCGCTTGGTCAGTGGTTGGAAACATTGCGATAAAGAAAACCATTTGCTTCTGATCCAGTCAGTTATTTCGCGTGAAAAAGATCAATACAAAAGAAAAATAAAACCTTTGTTGGCTGCCCCCATGTTTTTCAAGCCACACTCGACTGAGCACTCCAAATTATATTAAATTTTAACCGTTTTCCCAACGGTCATTTTAGCAGTCTGCGCCCCCATGCAATGATTGTATGCCAATACGCCATTATTGCTCCCAGTTCCCAAAAAAATATAAAAAACAAAGATTGAAAACCGACGTTCGGTTCTAGTTTATTTTTTATTTTGAATTTATGAAGCCGGTGCTAGATTTCAATCGGCGACGAGAATTTGGTTGGTCCGTCATTATATTTATTTCTTCAATGTTTTCACATTTGCACATGTTTTGTTTAAGCACACATTTAAGGCACTTAAATAAAGTTAACAACATTGAACAAGTTAATTCCCTTATCGCGCTGTAAAACATGTTTATCGTGTCCGGTACCTGACAGATTTTCCATTTCGCGCACTGTCTGGACGAGACGTTTATCCGGCATTTTCATTTATCGCCTAGTTTTTCCATTATATGGCATTTATAGGACGATATAAATTTTTCAAACACGTTCTCGTTGGATCCATTTTTCATTCGAAAACGGTTAAAACTGCAATTAAATATCCGGAACTATTCTACCGGAATTGCAGCCTGGGACTGAGCTCAGAATTGATATATTTTCAACAAAACTATAGTACCATGTGCGCTGCGCTGTCCTGTATGAGTGGAAACTACTGGATTTCAGAGCTGCTCAATTAGATGAAATAAACTAATTCATGTATGAGATGCTCAAAAATTGCCTCAAACCCAACAAGCAAACATTAAAACATCATTTCCTTCAGGCTTCTCTTGGTGTTATGCAAATACTTATAAAATTTATACGGGTTTGGCTCAATGCATATTCCTAATTAAAAACGAACTTGCAATTTCAATATGAGTATTTATTTTTGGATTTTAATTTAAGAAAAGCGCAGCAAAATAATAAATTAACACCACAATTCCCAGGCTTAAAGAAATATCTGAAGTAGCAACCATTAGCAGCGTATTCTTGACCATTTTAAAGCGCAGAAAGCCCCCCTTTTTTAAGAGCTCTTGAGTTTCAAGTCTGCTGGTCAGAAAGGAAACTAATGATACTTTAATAGCAAGTGTTTGAAACATTATTATTAATCAAATGGTTCAATGGCTGTTCGACGCAAACACTTATTCTGTTCTCGGTCATTTTTGTAAGTTATTATATTATAATGCTTTTAATTGCTCAATAGTTACATTTTTGAAATGTAAATGAGATTTTACTCGCGAAGTACATATAGAGATTGAGTAATTTTCTCTGCTACTACATAAGTTTAAAGGGCATTATCGACACGCACAGCAGACCTAAAATGGGTTAATTTATGTAAATCAAGTCCGGTTGGTAAAAGTTATTTTTACGTTAGCGCATAATTCAGCCCCAATTACTACAGGCAATTTTTATGTGGTTCAGTTCAATGTTGAATAGGTGTAAACTAGATTAAGCTTGAAATCATCCAAACTAAAACACTTGGTGTTTGTTGAAAATAAGCAAAATCAAAAAAATTGATAATAAAGTCCAAAAAAAGTGTGCTATAAACCAAATGGTTTTACTCAATGTTAAATATTATTAGTGTAAAGCAAATATATATATCAAATGCATATGGATTTCATTTGGAACTCGCAAACGAATTTCCCGTATGTATAATAATGTCAATTTTAATAAAAGCGTATGTAAATAAAATTTTCAATATGGTTTTGAATGCAGCATATGTGAGTTTTTCCTATCAATAAAATTATTTGTGCTGTATTATCATGATTTGCGCTGAATAATTTTATTGTTTCAGTAATATTCACTAACTAATTTTAAGTTACAAGCTTTCCTCATTTTTTTATGTTGGTCAACAGCAGCTGAAATAGAATCAATCCATAGGCGACAATAGTCTAGTTTGGACCAATTCTATATTCCTCAGGATATAAAAAGTGCCAATAAAATTCAGTAGTATTTAAAAAACTCACAACAACAAAAATACCATTTATTACTAAATAAAAAAACATGTTCATAACGAAAATTAGACTTTATAAAATCGTGCCATGGGTCGAAATATGAATGATACAAAGTGGTTTGTATCATTGACTGACTCTTTAGACAATACATAAAACCATAAATCACCAACTTTTTTATTGCGTTCAGTCACTTGTTAAAATATGGTGAGTTTTTCAAACTTTAGGTTTAATTGCGGTTTATAAAAGCTGCTAGTTCGCTCTTTTCTGGGTATTGGCGCACTGTGAAAAGCAGTTGAACCTGGATGCAGACTTTTCCTTGCTAAACTTGGCATATCTTCAAGAAGTTCTCACTTATGTCACCATCATAACCACTGACTGAAGACGGAACTGGGGAACAAAACCTTTTCTTTCTTTTCTTCACAAACACGAAATAAAAGCCGCGCATAATGACAAAAACTTTTCCAATCTACCCCGAACCAAGGTTGCAAATTGCTAGCCAATATTCGACCTGGTATGCCAATGAACCCTCCACCTACCTATGCGATTTAAATAATTACATTTTTTTGTTTACTCGACCTGAACGAAAAACCATCCATTCGGCAAACAAACAGAAAAATTGGAATTATGGCCCAAACAAAAGCAAAAGTAGCGGGCGAATAAAAAAAATATCGGATTCATGTTCCGATTCGATGATATTTGACAAAGGGCAATCGGCAGGTGCTAAATGTGGAGGTTTTTTTAAATTCATTTTCTATAGCCTAGAACTAATCCACGATTAAGGGCCTCGATGCCCAGCAGTGCACTTTGCATTATGAAAAACAATTGTTGGCATTTGCTGTTAGCAAATATCGGGAAAAAATACTGTCGACTGGAGGAAAATAACATGAAAAGGCCTTGAATGAAATAGAGCTAACTAATTAGATAGAATAGTATTTCATAAAAAGTTTATTCTGAAGACATTCGGGCAGTTGACTAGTCAAATTGTTTATTTACTAAATAGTTGGATACTTATTCCAAAAACCCAACTGGTCGTTTGGAAATGACCAAAATACTTCAGTGCCACTTGCTCAAAAAAATAGCGCTAAATCACACATTAGTCCAATTGTAAAATTAAATTACAGTTATTTGACTGGCGCCTCCACATTTTATTGCCGGGCATTAAATAATGCTGTTGAGTGACAATTTATTTATCAACGAGCGAAATATTGTCTACGATAAAGCAATTACGCACTCGAAATAATAATATAATACACGCATTTTTTTACTAATTCACAAAAACAATTAATTAAAACCCTGACTTGCTCTATTTCCCATACCAAAAACTATTTTAGTCCTTCTATAAATATTCGCAGTACTTTTGTTTCAAAATCAAACCCTTGTGGGGTAAAATTAATTTTTAGCGCATTTTTTTTCCTATTGCAATTTAATCGTTACAATGTTATTGTCTCGACTTCGGCAAACACAAATAAAATTTGAATGAAAAATATTTGTTAAACTGTGTTTGCTCGTGCTTTTGTTACATATGATTTAATTTTTCGCGAAACAATAGGCCAAAATTAATTATGTAGTTTCTAATAATTCTAGCATGAAAGCGCGATGTTAATAGAAATTTATTATGTAATAAAATTTAATATCGAATTTATTATTATAAGGGTTTTTCGCTCGGCTGCCACTGTTTGCCGTTTTTGAATAAACGATAAACTGTTGTTGTTGTTGTTTTTTAAAGCTGATTTATTATCGGCGATTTTAATTTCGAAAATGTATGGGAGGGCTGGTTGATAATATTTCTTTTAACCTAAATTACACGGTTTGAATTTTTCCTTCCTTTATATAAGAAAATTTTTAAAAAGTGGCGATCAAAAGTGCATTATACATTTGTCTATTCATCGTCAATCAATAAGTCTATCAAATTATTGCCGCCTAGAAATACACTTCTTTGGCAAAATAAAGGGATTTTACACAATATAAAAATATATAATCGGCTGAATTTAGCTTCCCGATGAAAAGTGCTTGCACAGTTGGCAATAAAAATTGCCATTTACTGGACCGTTTTCCAAAAGTTCAGTTGTCTCGATTATTCCACAAGTTTATCCAAATTAAATAATTCCTCTTCCATCGGGTTCCAAACAGCAACTCACCCTCAAAGAATTTCGACCCTAATTATTTAAAAAAAATATTTTTGATTCCTCTATTTCGTGACAAATCGTAGACGAAACAACGGCAAAAAAAGATGGCAAAAACTGCCATTAAGGTAATATTATTTTAATTTATGTGAAATGTAACGAAGTGTAATTAAGACCGACCTGGGGTGCGACATAACGAATTGGCTGCAAAAAATATATAGAAAAACGTCTCATAAAAAAGCATTTTTCTTTACTGCACGTAATACCTGCTGTCAGATTATAGTTTGAAAACCTATAATGTCGCTTGACTTAGAGGGGTAATAATAGATCTGGAAATAAAACTATCAATAAAAACTGGAAGTTGGCCGGGTGAGCAACCGATAAGCAAAATGTGAGTCACTTTCAATATTCCACAGACAAATGAAAGTGCAATTTCCATAAACTAATCATGTCAAAAACATGTGAACGTTCGTCTGGCACACTTCGAGTCGGGGATTTGTTTAGAAAATTACCGCAACCTCCTTCCTGCTTGTGACTAATTTAAAGACCAACATCAATAAGAATGCAAAAGACATTTAGATGTTTGTAAAACATTGTAAAAATTGTATTGGCAACAATAGTGAGTATTTTCCCAAAAAAACCCAAAGCCATAAAACAGGACACATTTTCCATCTAAACTCAGAACCGTTTTCCCGGGGAATATCGAGCACATTTACATTGGAACTGAGCTGTGCCTTTTAACAAATCGCCCCTAAGGCGCTAATAAGGGTGGTGAGTGACCCTGTAATTGTTTCGCCACGCGTACGTCTACAGAATAGGTTTAATCTGAGAAATATTGGGTCTATGGGTAAATAAGGGTTGCCTTTTGGGTTGAATACGCTCAGAAACGACCCGAGGGCTCAATTATCAACTGTTGTGGCAGATTTTCGGAAGGAAATCCGCAGTTTTCACCGGCAGTCATTAGGAGCAAAAACCTGCGAAAAATTCAGTTCCATTAGGTCAATTCATTCAACTTATCTGTCTCTTGGATAGTTTTCAGGACTTGAATAATAAAAGTTAGCTAATTATGTCGTTAATGTACCGAAAAGGTGAAAAGTTTGGAATATAATGGCAATTACAACGGGTGGAAATGCTTCCTTTGCTTGCACGTCTAATTGTTCCGAGTTTGCACCTGGATTTGGGCTGCAAAGTTTGTTATAAACGATTAAATCAACCCTTAATAAAACTGCAAATTTGCCACGATAATTCGTGATCACCACTGTCCTGATATTAGAAATTGTCTTCTTTAACTTAGCGGTTTAGAAGATTATTCTTTCAATTAATAATAATTGAAATGACTTTATCAACTGCTTGAACTTAAAATGTTGAATTTGCAATTTACAAGCCAGAAGCGGTTGATCCACATTTCTAAATTAACGTCTAATGCATTTAATAGAAATAGAAAAATAACTAAACCAAAATTGTGCGGACTCAAAAGCGAAACATTTAATTTGAGTGACTAAATTGATGCGTTGATGATTGATGATTGAAAATTCAGCAATATATAGGAGCCTAAAAGACGCCACTAAAAACCGGTTTTTCATAAGTAGCTTTTAAAGTATTTAGAATACTGAAAATCATTTTCTGCTATTATAGATATTAGCAGTTAAGACCCCTTAAAACAGTGTCTTTCGACGTCAATTTAGTGCATTGAGTGCGCCAAGGATCAAGCTTGTACACAGCTTGTACACTTTAATGCCCATATTCCTTAACACCCTGTATGCTAGAGACACCAAAAGATCATTTTTAGAAAGCCCGAACCTTAAACTAAAAAATATATACTGTTTGACATCGATAAAATGAACCGTTTTCCAGAAAAAATATAAGTTCGTATCAAATATCATTTAAATAAGAAACATTTTACATCAAAATCCACTAAAGCATATGTTAAAAACAAAGAACTAAATTATATAAGATTCAACTTATTAAGGCAGCTAATGACCAAAAAAAAGGAAATAATCTTGGTTACTGTGATTCACTTAATAATTATTAACTTATAAAAAACTGGAGAATTTAAACTTTGGGAAGTGTCAATGAAGCAGCCCAGAATGAGCTTGTTTCATTACGTAACAAAGCAGCAGTAGGAAAATTCCTTCTAAATAAATTGAACAATCACCATTTTAAGCTCAAAAATACGAAAAATAATCGAAATATACCAAACATGTTTTAGTGGTAAAAAAAACCTCATAATTACGATAAAACTTCAGCACATTAAGGATGTGAATAGGAAAAAAACAGGAGGAGCACTAAGTTGTGAAGATGACAAAACCATTAGAAAAAATACAGACAACAACGATGAGAAAGTTTAGATGACTAATGAACGACTACAAAACGATATAGAGCTGAGGAAAAAAGTCGCAGTTGCACAATGATGAGGATAATTAATCAAGGAAAAGCTAGAATTAGTAAGAGTGATTGAGAAGCAAACGAAGAAAATTCAAGTACTTTCTAAGTGAAAAACTAGACAAACTGTTGATATCAGTCAACATAAATCGATATTTAAGAGAGCCAAGTCGAAAAACAATCTTGCTCAAAGAGGTAAGTTTCAAATTCAAAATTTCCGGCCCTAAAAGCCATAGATTTACAAGTATAAAAATTAATTCGTTGAGGATAAGGGCCGGTTTTCTCTGAATCTATCATTAAACTCGTCATAATTGGGACGTGTCGCTAAAGAGAAGGGTATTTAACATAATAAAAGATAGGGGCTCTGGTTAAAGCTACGGATCTTGGGCACCCATTCAGCTGTAGTTAATATTTGAAATTATAAATGACTTGGTTGGCATGCCTATCGAAAGGGGCTTTTCTGAGGGTCCTAACTGATTCTGAACGTAAAATAATGTACTTCAAAATAGTCCAGATCGTTGTCCTAAGCTGGATTTTTTCCTTGAACTCGAGCTGTAAATATTGCAATTGAAACTACACCTTCACAAAGTTGTACTTTAGCTTGCATGGAATTCGTTCAGCTGTTATTAAGCGTTCAATAATTCTTGCTTGAAGGCTTTATTCCAGACACACCCCAATGGAAAAAAACGGTATAAAGAGGGATGCACCACCATTATTTTTCCTATGAGCCCCTTTGTTGTCGGAACTGCGGGGACGCGATTTACAAAATTCAATAAGAAATTTAAAGCAAAACCCGACACAATGAATTGGTTACAAATTTTCGTTCAATAGATCATGATTTGATTGTCCCTTTATTTTTGGTAACTCAAAAAGGGGTACGGAAAGGGTGGGCTAGATATCATTTAGAAGGGGCTCTGGATCTGATGTAAATATTGATGGATCGGCTATGAATATATGGATGACCTTATGCTCGCGGTTTAATATTCAGTGCATTAAAAAGGACGAGGATTTTAAGCGGTTTAACCAAGTGAATGAAATCCGAACTGGGCTGGTCAAGTACGAACCATCGATAGTCGAAAAAATTACAAAAACAATCACAGCGCCCAGTCCCGTCAATCACAGATATTAACAATGAGAAAACGCTTTTCACAAATTCGATTAAAAACGTTACAATTTTCCTTGGGTAATCAATCAAAACGAGAACGTCGGCTCGCCTAGCCACGCAAAAAACAATTTATTTGAATTACAACTGAAAGGTATTATGGCCGCGCAGACGGAGATGGATTCGGAAGATCCGTCATTTCGCCTCTTTTTGTTTCTAATTACTATCATTCTTTTGTCGTTTCGTTTTCTCTTGTTCATTTTTTCTGTCCGAAGAGATGGAATTTGCGCGCACCTAATTTTTTCCCCGATATATTCGTTGCGGTAACGCCGCACGAGACCGACGCCTGATCGAGTACGTAATTAATCATATTCAATATTGCACGCATTCTATGGACTTTCTTACTTGAAAATAAATTGCTGTAAGCCTTTCTTTACAACTTATTTTAAAAATCGATACTACACCATGCATATATTTAGCGGCCGGATTTAATAAAACCGTTTAAGCACTAAGTATGTTGCAGTGTTGAGCAAACGTCTTGGCCAAAGAAAGCAGCAACACCCTGTCTAACACAAAAGCCGAATTTGTGAAGTCGCATGCCGTTAAGCATCAACTTACTGTTGAATGTCAATGACAAATGCAATTTAAATCAGGAACTTTATACTTTTTTA
This sequence comes from Dendroctonus ponderosae, assembly GCF_020466585.1. Classification (NCBI taxonomy): domain Eukaryota; kingdom Metazoa; phylum Arthropoda; class Insecta; order Coleoptera; family Curculionidae; genus Dendroctonus; species Dendroctonus ponderosae. The sequence continues at coordinate 983 of NW_026018433.1, read as the reverse complement.
TTTTCCCTTTCACAATCGCTTAATTTAAAGAGTTAAGTGGTGCATGCAACATTTAATTGAACGGCATAAAAATGAAATAATCTGCAATTGAGCCGTAAGAGTTAAGTGGAACCTTTAAAAGACCTGATTTGGGGATAAAAATAATTTAAATTTTACTAACACCATCAACAACCCGCGTAGCTAGAAAAATTAATTATTGTCGTTATACAGCGCTGAACAAAAACTACTTTGGAAAACGGGGTCTTAGACCTCACCCCTCTGCGATTTCCTAACACAATAAAGTTTAAAATTGAGGGGTGGCTGCCAAAACGCGAACTATATGACAGATTGACGGTAATCTCGGGTTTTACATGCAGCATTCACTTTTCGAGAGGGAAGTTTAATTTGTATTAGGGTATTTTGGTAGGCGATTACGCAAAGTGACGTAAAATCAGCAACGTTCGAGCTTTAGTTACGGTGTAGTGTACCGAGTCATTTATCAAAAAATATTAAGATTAGAACAATTTAAAAATAATAATTTCGTAAAAAAAACACTACAAAAGCACTGGTGTTGATTTGACAAATCAAAGGTGTTGATAACACTTACAATATTGTACACGATTCGATAATAACAATGTTAATAAACCCAGAATATTGCACGGAAACGGTTATTAATTAGGTCGATGAAAATGCTCGCAAGCAAATTAAGATTTCCAGCTGCAACGGCTCGTTAGAGACACTTGAGCTTTAAAACAATTAAAATGAAAAAGCTGTCTCAGTAGTTTCAGTCATCATCCCAATTTGTATCAATTTTATTAAATGAACTGAATTTTAAAAATGTATGTGTCTATTATATGTACGTAAATTCTACTAAAAGGCTTTTTCTCGAATAAAATACTTAAAAAATCAATGTTAAATGGGAATTTAAGCAAACATCCTTTTATTACAGATGCAAGCCAGAGCAATTGGCCAATTTTTGGCTTAATAAAGCACAATTATATGCA
>NW_026018432.1:0-1001 GCF_020466585.1 Dendroctonus ponderosae | reverse complement strand
GAATCATTCAAAAACACTTTGGGAACGCATATCCCCTCTTTAAACCAGTTTAAGGAATTTATTAAAAATTCGGCAAACTTGCTAGAGTCTTTAGAATCAAAACAACCCAAACACTATTTAGACAAAGGCAAAACGTACTCCAAATCATTTGTTTCCAGTGGTCCGATTTGTGCTCTATGTAAACAGTCTCATTACTTGTCCAAATGTGGTCGCTTTCACAAACTAGCTCCCCTGGATAGACTAGCTAAGGCAAAAGACTTAAAGGTCTGTATTAACTGTTTATCTAAAGGATATTTCGTAAGCCAATGCAACTCCACATTTACTTGCCGTCTCTGCGGTTCCAAGCATCATTCTAGCTTACATATCAAGTCAAAGGAACCATCAGTTGAGCAATTACCTGCTCTCTCACATGCGGAAATTCCTGATCGGTCTAGAACTATATCTGCATTTTCATCTAACACCACTCAATTGCTCTTGCCTACGGCCATAGGGCAAATAATGGATTCTACTGGAAAGCTTTATAAAATTAGAATACTGTTGGATTCTGGATCTCAATCCAATTTCATCAAGTCAAGTTGATGCAAAAAATTGAAATTGCCAGTTCAGTCGATCAATGCATCCATTTCTGGTCTAGCCCAAGCATCTTCTCTAGTTCATTTCAAGTGTGACGTTGAAGTACACACTAATCAATCGCCATTTAAGCTTCAGCTTTCTAGCCTTGTTCTCGATGAAATCACAGGTAGTGTTTCAGGCATTCGTGTTGATTTGAAACATTTTAAGATTCCCGATAACATAAGGTTATCAGACCCTTCCTTTGGAGAGCCCAATGACATTGATCTTCTGCTCGGGGCTTCGACTTTCTTTAACATTCTATGCATCGGGCAGGTTCGTCTTGGTTCAAATCTGCCTGTTCTTCAAAAAACCCGTTTTGGTTGGGTGGTTTCAGGTCCTGTTGGGTACCAGCAGGATTCCCGAGTTCAGTGTCATTTAAGCTGCACTGA
>NW_026018431.1:0-1001 GCF_020466585.1 Dendroctonus ponderosae | reverse complement strand
AACCATTTCCGTTTTTTCACAAATTTCAATAACGTCAATACTTGGGTAACTCAAACCTCCCCTGCTTTTATGTTTTATCAAGGAATTCAAAAAGTTCTCCTTATTCCCAAGTAATTGTGAAACACAGTGCTCACATTGCAGTTTCCGCCCTAGTTTAAAAGAAACGAAACCTGTACCTCTGTACTGTAAGCAGATAAAGAGTCAAAATTAAGTGCATAGTTATGATCGTGATGATGTAGGTAATTATTCAACATATCATCCTGAGTATTATTTTCGTTTTCGAGTCGATTTGATACAGACTCATTAATAATTTGTTCTGGAGGTTTGGTCCTTGAACTTACATTTAATGTGTTAATGTCTTCAAGGGGTATACAGTTTCCAGCGCCACCTTCCCTGACTTCTGAGTGTATTAATATTTTTTTATATGCTGCAGTAAATTGCCTGCAAGTGGGATTGTTATTGTATCCCCCTTGAGACTGAAACCCCAATTTCTAATTACATCTAATATTAACACAAAACGATAATAATGTTACCCTAAGCTACGCCTATGTAATATGTTGTGATTCGTAGGTTAACCTAAATGTCATTCGAATAAATTTTTCACTTTTAAACATTTAATTAGGATTACAAACACTTACCTGTGAAATGTTACACCACAAGTTTTATGTTTTGGTGTTAGGGAACAACCACACGATACACAACTGACCATATTTTATTAACGGCAAACGACCAATCACGTGAACACGGAACCACCAAACTAACGATGAGTCATACGTGGAAGCTCAATATGGCCGCTTTCGTCTCGCGCTTTCTCTCAAGGATAGTTCGGAATGCTCCTTCCTGTTAGTTTTATATTCAAAGGGACTGACCATGCTTCTCTAAAATGGTTGTTGCAGTTTAAAAATGCAGAAGGACAAATTGCTCGATGGCTGCAAAGTATCCAGGAATATGACTTCAAAATTGAACATAGAAGGGGTTCGAGTCATAAGAACGCAGATGCT
>NW_026018430.1:0-899 GCF_020466585.1 Dendroctonus ponderosae | reverse complement strand
TCGCAGCTGTGTTTTATTATTTAAGTTATGGTGATTATCATTATTTTATTGATTATTATTATCTTGCATAATGGCAACTAGAGACATGTATGGATCGCAAACTAAGTGAAAAGATCAATCAAAAATATTTGTTGTCTCCATTTCACTGATTCAAACAGTACGCGCTTTGTAGACTAGATGAAGGAAAACCGAAGTTAAATAATGTTAACTGCATTTTGAAAATGAAACTTAAACTAAATGAGTGTCAGCCAGTACCGAACATGAACTTGAGGTCGAAAAAAACTTGCAAGTATAGATTTTCCAACTAGGTAATTTCGCTAAACTTGCAGGGAAATTTCTCAAGATAAAAGTGGTTATTTTCTAAAGGAAACACGAACCTCATTAACAGTGCGCTTATCTGATCGGTAGTTGGACGGTTTATACCTTGGCGCTGGTAATATGAAATTAACGCTATATTTTCCAGATAAGGGTTTGTCGAAACTTTTAAGTTTTAACCTGTTCAAGTGATAACCTTTACAAGGCCGTGTTCATGCGAGGAGATTTTGGGTTACTTGTTGCACTCCAGTCAATTTAAATTCAGTGCCGGCGGCCTTAAAATCCTGCTGTTTTAATTAAAACTTCCTTAACGCGTTTATTTTATGTTAAGCCAAACGTTGAATCGATAAGTTCTACATTGTTGAGGCGGAGTCATTTTTTCACAAATTGTTTGTTGGTTATTTCGCATCAATAATGTTTGTCTTTAGAAAAGACAGAATTTCCTCCTGTTTTTTATTACAGATTGATAAATAGTGCAGGAACACAAAATTGTTCATTCAACGTTTATTCACAAACTGTTTGTTGCGTATTTTCGCCTCAAAAATGTTTGTCTTTAAAAAAGACAGAATTTCCTGTAATCAATG
>NW_026018429.1:0-977 GCF_020466585.1 Dendroctonus ponderosae | reverse complement strand
ACTTAACAGGAAACGCTCTTTGTTGATATTTTATGCGAAAGTCGCGTGTTTTTTGGACGCAAGCAAAACGTGCAAAAACCGCATGATTCAAGCAACATTTCCATTTACAGAATTGTAAATATCCGATGGAAAACCACCGCGGGTTTGGGAAAAGGTTTTTTAAATTTGTTTTTCAATCCACTTAACAGGAAGCGCTCTTTGTTGATATTTTATGCAAAAGTCGCGTGTTTTTTGGGCGCAAGCAAAACGTGCAAAAACCGCATGATTCAAGCAACATTTCCATTTACAGAACTGTAAATATCCGATGGAAAACCACCGCGGGTTTGGGAAAAGATTTTTTTTAATTTGTTTTCTAATCCACTTAACAGGAAACGCTCTCTGTTGATATTTTATGCAAAAGTCGCGTGTTTTTTGGGTGCAAGCAAAACGTGCAAAAACCGCATGATTCAAGCAACATTTCCATTTACAGAACTGTAAATATCTGATGGAAAACCACCGCGGGATTGGAAAAAGATTTTTTAAATTTGTTTTTTAATCCACTTAACAGGAAACGCTCTTTGTTGATATTTTATGCGAAAGACGCGTGTTTCAATTCTCGATCGAGCAGTTATAAACTAGACATTTCTGCATTAACAACGCGCTAATAACTGATTAAAATTAGGCGCAAGTTTGAAAAGAAAAACAATTTTGGTCATAATTTTTTTGCTGAGCATTTCATATTTTCCAATGTAAAAGTTGTACTCGTCATGAAGCTCAAACTGTCCTCTAAATATCCAATCAAACTAACCGCGGGTTTGAAAACTGTTGCTAGAAAAAACTGGTAAAATCCGCCAACAACCCAAGTCATCAGAACCGTGATTTCACAGGAAATTCACACATCCTGAACCAATTTTAATGGAAATAATGCAAATTCGATATTCAATTGCACCATTAGGCAAAAAGCCGAAAGGGAAACTATCCCACGCACACTGCACAAT
>NW_026018428.1:3884-31572 GCF_020466585.1 Dendroctonus ponderosae | reverse complement strand
GTTGATTTCATCTATTTCTCACAAAAGCGGCCGTTTAACTAATTTAACTAAAACATTAATTTAAAAAAGTACCCAAAACCGAAAAGATCTAATAAAAGCGAGTAATTTCACTTTGGCTTCCTAACGTGTAACTAACGATAATTAAACATATTGCCAGGTAGAAAATTAGCTTTGCGCAAATTCTATGGTCGTAAAGTAAACAGCATCCGCATAATAAATGAAACACAAATTATATTAACCTCTAAAAGCTAATGAATTTATTACAAAAGAAATTAGCGCAAAAAGTTTTAACGTCCCATGTAATAATAGAGTGCACAGGGTTAAGCTGGCGGCTTTAATAGCAAAGGAGGGTGGCAACAATGCCGGTCTGAGCTTTGTCTTGTTGAAAAGAAAGTCGGAAGTGGAAAAATCGCAAGCAGCTTGCGCCATATATCAAGTGAGGAAAGGATATTGCGGTTGAGTTGAAAAAATTAGCAGCTTTATTATCACAGTCACCTTTGAACAGATTTATTACAGAGAGGAAGTAAATCCTGTTTCGTAATATTTTCTGTTGCATTTGAAGGGCAATATACAAGCTATTTTTATGATTAGCAACTAAAAATAGCAYATWTATACTAAGCCGGACAAGCTAAAGTGCAATCGCATTTTGACACAAAAAATGTTGCTGGGTAAGAAAGATGTTCTACAAACTCTTTGCGGTAGATTGCAATGAAACTGGATATTAATTTACTTAATAAAAGTGAACTTCTTCACTTTCTTTACCAAGACGGAGCGACAACTGCGAGCCCAATCCATTAGCAAGTWGGCTCAATGAAATTAAAACCAGTTTACGCACTTTAAACGTTGACGGAAAATTGAAACTGATGAAACTTCAGTTGAAGAATTGGTAYCTGGGTTCAGAAAAAATGTTCAATTGTTTCAAAAGGTCTTTTACAACTGAACTACAAACAGAAATTTAGCAAACCAATTTATTGAGCAGCYGGTAAGCATTGTTCGTTCGAGATGTATAAATATTTCACTGACAATATTCCGAATCAAACAGATTTGAAATCCCCAGAACGGTTGTTAGATCTTGCATGATCATCTCAGTCTCAGCCAGTAAATTCATCAAGAAGACGGTCTAAGATATACCGGAAGCCAATAGATATAACGAACAGCCTGAAAATTGAGGTTAATTTGAACTTTATAGAGTATTATAACTTTTAATAGGTTCCCTCGCAAATAGTTTAATTCAAAGACTTCAAACGCCAAAATAAATTAAACCAGTTGACCGATGTTATAAGGCGCAGTATTTTTGACGTACATATTTACTAAAGTAATTCTGAGCAATTACAAGTTTGAACATTTTAAATTAACATTTTTAAATATATCTAGGCAAAGTTTGTAAAATGTACATTAAAGTTTTTACAACGCAGGTAATTCATAATTCGATGCATATAAAAGAAAACCCATTTGCAGTATAGTTGAAATTAAGCTGCAGCTGTTCATGTAATAGCAATTTAGAAGGAAATAATTGAAAAGGCGCTCTTCAAAACGTTTGATTCTTGTTGATAATTCGAGCAGCGCTTAAACTCGATTTAGTAGTCACTAGCGAGATTTAATGCTATGATCCGTTCCCAAAAAATTTTGCAATATTTTTTCATTTAGAATGTTAAATTAAATCATGGAAATTTCTACTATCGGAATTGGAAGTGTATACGTATCCACCATGCTGCCTAAGAAAACCGAACATAATTATTGTTCAACGACGACACTTTACGTGGTTCGGTTACAGGTCTGGAGGCGGCTTACCAGGATGGCGCAAATGTATCCACATTACTGAGTGCGAAAATATACTTTCCTCTGAAAAAAACATGTTCAAGGATCATCTATCAATAAATACCAATACATGATATCAAACTGCAACCTATAAAGTTTTACTTGCTCGTGGTGTTTGTTTTCCAAGCAAACCCACCTACGCTTAACATTATATTTCCATTATATTTTTTCACGAAACCCACATATTTTTCGCTGCCATTCCCTAGAGAATAAAATTAATTCTATTAGTTTGTGGTCTGTTGTTGCTTGCGTAACACTGCTGAAGGCGGTTCACCGACATATTAAAGAATAATGGATATTCCTGGGTGTCGAACTGATTTTTAATATGCGGGAGTGAACGCTTCATCAGAAATTTTAGTGTCTGGTATAAACAGTGTTAATTGCATCAGGAAAACAATAGAAAAATGTGAATGCAACTTTTAGTCTTTATTACAAATTTGATTCTGATTATTCGACCGTCTTCTAAATTATAAGACTGTTTACATTGTTTACTCAACGATCGTTTCCTCATTTCAGTTTCAACAGAACAGCTATAAAAATGTTCATTAAGTACCACTTAGTTACTCCGACTTGGCTAACCGATAACTCTACACAGACATTTTGAAACAGCAATATATAATAAATGTTATAAGTGCGAATTCCAACCGTTGAAAATGGTAATCATCAATTCATAAGTTCTGCATCAAAAAGATATTTCTTCTGTTTTCAACTTCTTCAAGTTGTAGTGTGAAAGCGGTTAACCAAATGTGAGCTTTTGCGGAGTGTATCAGATGACTGTCCATATTGATCTATTTAGAGTCTGACAAAAGATTTGTCATAACTTATACAAATAATTATTATATAACACCAACTACTTAGAGGATAATGCGTAAAATAAAAAAGAAAATATGATAAATTCTTTAATAATTAGGATCTCATTTATTAAAAGCTTCGGCATCCTGTTGTTTGGAGAATAAGTACGTAAGCTAGAAAGTATATTGGAGAAACTTTACACTTTTCGCACCGGCTAAAACAAACAAAAACCCATTTTAACTGACTCTTTACACATCCAAGATTCAAAGGGTACGGACCCTCTGAATCTTGCATAATGAAGTTCCCGTAAGAAAATGAAAATCCCCCTTTAAGTCAGGTTAGTGTGAACCGTCGGTAAACAGTCCCTACATTCTTTATCAACCTTCTCGACCCTTTGGGAAACAGGTAAATATTATGTAAGGATAAAGCGCAAAAAATACTGAAGAGTGACAAAGAAGTGTGCGGAAGGAAAACTTATTTTTTATTTTCGATGTTATACTGTTTTTTCGTATGCATACATCGTGTGCGCGTATATTTTTCTTGATCTGGCACCTTTCTAAGGCATCAGGCATCAAGTAAGAGCTTAAGCGGAAGCTACATTTCGACCGTTCAAACAACTTTATATATCAAAAAAATGTTTATTAACTTCAATATGTGTTATGAGGATCAAATATTTTTGTAGCAAACAAAACTTGTTTTGCGAGCTGAATTCGAGCAGGTTTGTGATAAAATTAAGTGATGGGATCACATATTTAGATGCAAATTATTAGCTTAGCACTCACCTATAACTTTCAGGTCAATAAATATACTGGTTGTGGGATGCAAGGACACTTGACACTCGTAAGTTCCAGCATCAGATATTTGGACATGTTTAATAACCAGGCCCCAGTTCTGCAAGTGGCGCACGTGTTCCACCAAAAAGCGATCGTCGGCAATGTAAGTGCCAAGCCCCACTGTCAGAATCGTGGGGGGCAAATCGTTTTTCCGGATCCAAGAGACCTGAAACAATGTTGGAGAGAGTGTTAACGACAATCAGTGACTAATGGCATGCGGATTCCACTAATCTATTATAGACCAACTGGTGATTTCCTATTCCTTTTGAGCCAAACCGAAGCGTTATTTTAACCAGTTTTGGGATTTTGATAATTTACATACTAGAAATTGTTACAAATCGATATGAAAATGACACTTTGATTCAACATTTAATAAAGGCTTGACTAATGTAATAGTTGGCATTGTTGGTAAAACAATTTGGTGCAGTTTTGCGTCTCAATGCTAAAATAAAACTCAAAATAGAGCAGATGCAGAACAATAATGACAACGTGACTTTTTTATTGTCAGCCGACGTTTCAACCCTTATTGAGATCTTCTTGAGGGCTAAAAGAGTACGCCCGAGAAAATTAAGCAATTTAAAGTTGTCCTTCACTATGTCCTACAATATTTCAAGTCTTCTGCAAGACCGTGAGCTCAATATTTTTTAGATTAAAATATCCTGCTCCGACAATCCTCTGCTCAGAGTTAGTTAGTAGATCAAATAATAATTGTTATTACTTTTGAATCGCACGTATATTCAACACAAATGGAAAACAACGATCGACCGTGCGTATTTTGGTGTAAACTGCGGAAAGGCAAAATGAAAAAATAAAGAATGAAAACTGTCAACCTTGTTTCCTCCTTAAATTGTGAAACTATTCTTTTTGCTCTTTTAGGCATGAAGAAGACCTGAATTAGGGCCAAAACGTCGGAAAATAATTAAAAAGTGACGTTGTCATTATTGTCCCACACTTGGATTATAAATTAATGTTCTCTATTGTTAGTAGTAAGTCTAATATTTCTCGACATTTCTGTCCATCTTCCAGAACTTTAAAATGCCATCGATGGAACTAATTTTGTTTCACTTTCTCCTTATTTTACTTTGTTGTATTGCTCGAATTCTTGCAGACAGAAAATTTCCATATGAAACCTTCAAAATAAATAAATGAAGTTTGGCTGTTAGCTAGAATTGAAACAACAAGCTGAGAGTGTAACTAGTCTCTTTACAAATGAAATATCTTGAATGTTCTGAAATATTTGAAACTCAAGACTATTTTACCAAAGATTGCTTTGAGTTGATTTTGACGGAAGCTGTAGCTTCTATACAACAGCGGATCCAAAAACCTAATTGATAAGACCAGACAATTATGCAGCTACATCGAATTGACAAGAAAAATGAACCTCAGCTGAGTGCTATAATAATGGTTATACCAATTAGTTGAACCAACGTGTATGATTGCCACCGATTCCTAAAAAATTGATATTGTCGACGCTTTGGAATTATTTATAAATTTAAGATTCGATTTTTGGAAGAAGTCGCGAATTCTACTAATAGTCGCTAATTTTGCTGATGACAATAGACCTGTTAATAAGTCGCATGAATTTTTGCTCGAAAGATGCTATTCTCAATAAGTGTTATAGAGTTGGACTCGATATTAAGCATACAAAGGTATTCGAAATGATTTTTAGCTATTGAATGGATCATTATGTTGTTCAACGCTCTAAACATGTTGCTAAAATTGTTAGATTAAGTTAATAGCAGAACCGGAGAGCAAAACTGAACTGAAAGTAATTGATTATTTAACCAGACTGATACTTCGACACCCAAAAAAGATTAACCGGGATTTGAAAGTACCCTCAATTAATAATAGTTTTCAGAGCAAAACATAGCGTTGTTGCAAAACAAAGTTGTGACAAAACGAAGGAATTGACCAAATCGTGGGGACACTTTAGGTGTTAACCTAAGTCCTGACTGAAAATGTGATGGAAAAAACTCTTTCTCATTTTTGATGAAGCATCTGTTCTGAGAAGATGATTTCCATTCTTTTAGTGTAAAAAGTATATTACTTTTCTCAATTGGTGGACGATAAACCAAGGTTTAGGTGCTTTTGCAAGCTTCACCTTGATCAGCTCTTAAACTGTAGGTCTACGATCAAATCTTAAGCTTGCACTTAATAGTCTGCAGTTTCTATTCTATCTAATCTATTCGTTCTCGGTGCAATACGCACAAAATTTTTACGTTTTCTTGAATTTTAGACCACAGAACTATTACTCAAACAAGGCTTGAAATATCAAATCTATACTAAAGTCTGGAAATTCATTCGTTTCACATGAGATATTCGATTCGTCAATTTTAACCTGTTGAAAATGCCTTCAAAATGATCCTGCAGTAGAATTGATTCTTGTTTCATTTCTACAAAATCACTTATAGTTTATAAAGCGGGTTTATCATTGAAAGGGGACGTTAAAGTTAGCTGATTAATGTTATAGCCGGGAAATAATTAATTAATTGAAAAGCAAAGACTGGCAAAACCAGTAAGTCGCATAGACGGTTGAACAGACGAATTAGAATAGTTTAGTGCCGTCTTCCTATAAAATGCTTTTCCATCATTTCATTAAATTCTCTGGTGTGATAATTGGAAATTGGAATTAAAGATGAGTGCTTCAATTATTTGACCGTCTAGATGCATATGTGTAGTTCCGCAAGAGATTACAACCTATTAAATATAAGGTTAGATCAAATTAACCATAGCTAAGGGTATGCAACTCTCTAATTTGGCGGTTTTTAATTTACACTCATGTAAAGGATTATATGAGCAGATACATGAACACATAAAATAAATAAAGGCAAGTCAGTCAGAAAACCGATGTTTACAACGTTTTCATTGTTCAAACTATTATTAATCTTAATATCTTATACTTGAAGTGGGAGTTTTCTTTACTTTGAAATTGCCTGTTTCAACCTAAATAACATTTAATTCTAGCTGTAAAGCACGTAACTTTTCTTATAAAATATTCTAAATTCTAGCAGCATGTAATGTAGGAATGGAGCAATTTGTTGCCAAATGTGCATTGTTTGTCTATGGTAATAGAGTGTAATAGAGTACAAGACTAATACAGTTTATTGGTTCAAATATCCCAAAAACTAAAAAAAATATTTTTTCAAGGTTTATATCTAAAACGGGGTTGTTTTATTTGAGTTTACTATTACCGTTTAAAATACGAAATATCACAATTCTGCCAGTTTTGTAACTATTTGTCCCTATGTTTTACAATTTATATGGTTCAGAGATTATAGTCCATAATATTGAAGGAGCAATCAGTTCCTTATCTGGAAAAGTGAAACAGAAACCAAAAGCTCTGTTTCTGACAGACTATTTATATGATAATATTGTGATTAAAGAGAAATCGATAGATAACATCTTTATTTGTATTTTCTTTCCCCACTTGCCGTCGGCAGTGGTTCAGGGAAAAAGCTTTGTGAGGAGAATTTGGGTTAAGATCGCATTTAGAAAAGCCCGGGATATAGGTGGAAGAATAATAAAAGTTTTATTTCATTCTTGTTAATTTAATTTGCGCGGAACTAAGGGCTTGGAAGTTATTTTAATATTACCTTCGTTTGCATTCAGCAATCTCATTATGAGGCAAAAACGTAGTTTGAACCTTTCGTTTTCAAGCTTTTAATTGAAAAAACTGTATCTTGCAAGAAGTTAAACCACGGAACGAATTCGTGTAAACGGGATTACATGATAACTTTTTCAAGCTGAGTCCTATTCATATAAAAATAACTGCCTGACCCTAACATGAAACAAACCTATTTTATAATAATCGGCATCTGCAAAACACTAACCCAACATGTTACTGGCTGCGGTTTGGAAAATACAGTTTCTTCCTTGGCCGCAAACTGGTGTTGCCAAGATGTAGATCGCAACATCAGTGTTGTAAACTAATAGAGGGTAGATTCAGTGCATATTGGGGATTAGCATTAGGGTATTGAGGCATATTTTATTCATTCTGAATTTTGACAAATTTTCCTATTATTTTTAACATTTGTTAACTTCTTTTTAACAAACTGTGTTTGTTTCACGGTCACAGCTCTTTGGTGTGTTCCATTCGGGTATTTTTTTTTAAGTGGGATCAAATCTGCTTCTGATTATGTATAAAAATGTATCGACACATTTACAATATCTGAAATTCTTCAGCTTGAAAAAATGTCTTTGCAAACACTTTGGACCTTTGCACTTGTAATCATCATCTACTTTAAAGGGTTTTCAATCCCGACATCGTCATGGCATAGGATTCACTATTTGTCTAATTGTGTTCGAACGTATTTAAAGTGCTAGTTAACATTAGACTTAACTAAGCACCTTCAATAATCTGTGGGAAAAAACTCATAACTTAAATATTAAATTTTCACATTTTATGCTTCTTACCGAGAACTTTAGAATTACCAGCAACAACATTGTTTTCAAATATCATTGGCCACAATATTAGTCAATAATGGTGCCAGTTTAATAATCCTGTGGATGGGGATCGCTGATGGATGGATATACCTATTTGCACATAGAGTTTGTAGTAGTACAGAGAATAACATTGGACTATGTAAGCAACTTAATCAGAGATAAGCGTATTTTTGCAAAAATCAACTTAACATTATTGGCTGATATTCCAACCAATATAAAAAACCATTTCATATTCGCGCAGGAAGCCAATCTTTTTGAAACCCAGTGTCTCTCTTTGCCAACTGCCTGCAATATTTTTTGAAGGTTTCTACGTAACAAATTGTGACATCAATTTTTCACTCAATCATCATCACACGTTGAGAAGATTTCCTTCTTTCATTTCAGAACATTTCGGCAACAAGATTGAGAAATGCGGTAACATGCCATTGGCAGTCGATTTCTATGCTAATTTAGAATTCGCAATAGAAGCTTGTTCTTGGTGACAATGTCCAAATTTATTTTTAGATGTCTCGGAAATTTATTCATTCGAGAGAATATCGCAAAACCGAGAGCTCATATACCCCAGAGTCATCAGAATAGTGGCTGGTTTCACATTATGTTTTCATCAAAATAAGTATTAAAAATTAAAAGGTAAAATATTGTTACGTTACGTTTTGAAGATATCGTTCTTGTATTCAAAGCCCTTTTTCATCAAAAACTATTTATAAGAAATACCACAGAAAAAAGACATCACATAAAAATGCAACTTAGTTTCAAATATCGAAGGAAATCATTCATCAAAGCCATGGTTAGTAAAAAGTGTCATCTTTAACACTTCAACTTAATGATTCGAGAAAAATTAGTAAAACAATAACGATAATTTTTTTGATAGAAAATGTTTATTTTTCGAAATTCATAAATATTCCAGTTTTAATTATGAATCTGATTTGGAATGCCCGGGCCTTTAATTTAGATTTTAATTCATATACTTCCAAGTTGCTTTGAATGCTTGAATTAATTAACTAAACATTATAAAGATATCAAATAAAAGCTGGAGATCATTTGCTCTTTTGTATGGCGGCAAAATGTATTTATTTGGGTTTGATTTTTACAAAAATTACCTTTCGTTCATTAATATGTGAATTAATTATTTATTATTATTTGTTATTTATTAATATTTATTTCGAATGGCCAACGTCATGGAGGAAATGACTAGAAAGGCTGATACAGCAAAAACAATAACCCAGACAACTGAACGATTTCAAAAGTTCAAGTGGGGAACATTAAAAATCTAACTTTTCCCTCCTGTCAATCTCCGTAATGGAGCTACTTAAAAATAAGAAAAGTGCAATTCGAAATAAGTAATTAAGCATCACCACTTTTAATGGCTGGAGCAGATAAGCTAGTTAGTCAATTGCCTATTTATTTTAAAAAATAATGTTAAAAAAATAAAACTAAATATGTTGCGGTATTTATTTAAAAATTAACGTTTCAACTAATTGTATTAAAAGCTTTTCTTGTTCCCGTCGCTGATGTTCCCAGATTCTGCTCAAAGTCAAGCATTTAGTAAAAAAAAATTCATACTGTCTTCAAAACAACGCGAACACTTTTATCAGTTTCCAGGAACTGTCCAAAAAAAAATATATTTCAAAGATTTCATTCTGCATCCCTCCACGGAATATGTACTATAACCTGACAGGGCACCATTTGTCTGAAACATCATAAAAGAAAAGCGAGATCAGGTGACAAGTAGTCGAGCAACGTGATCACTTACAAAGAACGCATTTTAATCAGAAGAAAATGCACAAAGCCTGAAGGAAGGCTTTGTAATAATACTCGAATGGCACGGAATTTAAACCAAGCTTTAATGTATTTTCAGATGGACTGCTTCTTAATGGAACAGAAACATCATTTTCAACTGAATATTTCTACAAAATATTGATTAATGACTGAGGGAGTTTTATGTTTATTGAAATGGTACTGGTATGTTGGCTGCGTCATCTACTGCAGTTGTTTGAAGCAAACAAATACATTGCTGCCCCAAAACCATTTGAATACACTGTAACTTGCAGAAAAGACGCGGATTTTGTTAGTTGTTTTCAGGACTTAACATTTACAAAAGTATCTCGGTCCGAATTAATCCATTAGGAAGTCCCGAAAATATTTTGGCTGATGTTCTAGTTATCAACTCATGTTTGTCCTTAAGCATCGTTTACCATCCATTACGCTCATACGTTTATATATCACTTAGTTCTAGTTTCCATTCCAGCGTGTCATAGTGTCAGATCTGAAGCCATTTTTACAAAGAACAAAACGCTTCGAATCGGTTGTCCCAAACATCTCCGTCATGCCTTCAATTAACACCGCTGAATGTTAGACTATAATGACAAAGGCCTCGTTCACTTCAAAGAAATTCTCAATTCGTCTCATTTACACGTTAAATTCCCTTCTTTCACAGTGTCCCTATAAAGTGAAGGACTCCAAATAATTCATCTGTAAGGACATATGTTTGACGCATTGATGCACAGAGCGGCATCAATATAAACGCTCCAAACTACACAGTGTTATCCAGGGCTAAATTGGGGCATTCCTTTACTCAAACGGCAATGAGATTAAGTTCTAACTGACCATAGAAAAAGAACCCATTTGGCATGTGCCTACAAATTACTTAGGGACGAATCAGACTATAACGGACATTTTTTACGCCTATACTTTCGCGTATCAACATTGCATCCTTAAACATGGAACTATTCGTATCGTTATACAACTTTTCCATTTAACACTTACCACTCCGTTGTTGAACTTTCTCACTACACAAGGCAATTTAGCAGTGCCACCAATTTGAGCCACAATTGTCGTTGAATTCGGCGTTAAAAACACTTTGCCAGACTCCACACCTTTAAGCAGGCCATTCGAGGAATAGTCTTTGCTCACATAACTTCTAGGGCCTCTTTGGTGCGTGTGGTACAAATATAAATCTGAAAATAAATAATCCAGAATTATAAAGTGTTTCGTCATTTGAAACATTTGCAGATAAACACGACGAAATCTCAGAGTTTAGGCTGACATTTCTCCAATATCGAGTATCTAATGGATTTAGCCCCAAGTCGCGAGTGTAGTCAGAATGCAGTTTGCCAGTTTTCTCCTCCACGTTCACATTTTCTAGTTGTGCTATTATTTGAGCGCCCAAAAAAACAAATTAATAAAACGTGGTGTTATTGGGACAACCAAATATTCAGCAAACCCACATCAGATTTCTTCAATTTGGTTTAATGGATTTTTATGTTTTTGCTTTTAGCCCATGAGGTCATTTAGCGTTTAGCATCCGTTTGCTTTACTACCTGCTACCGTTTCCACTCGTTAAAGTTTGTTGTAAATTATGTGCTTACGATTAGTAGCTACAGATAATGTTCTGAGAGTACAGACATGGGCAACCGTAAAATCAGGACTTTAAAGCTCAAACCGGGCTTTTTGACCCAGGCATCAAAATTGTTGCAGCTAATATTTCGAGTTTTGAACGCATCTGCAAATGCGTTTATTCTGTAGTGAATTTGTTCAGAGGTTTTATCTTGTTCTGGAAAAAAATGGAGTTCAATTTGCATCTGAATTCTTCCCCACTGCTGTATGTAGCAAAAACTAATAAATCAGAAAATATGTACAAATGATCCATCCAAAATATATAGAAACTTTATTGTCTATCGAGTGTTTTACAATTGTTTAATTACACTCCACAATACTGCCCATATTTCTTAATTGTAAAGCTTTTGAACCTTGAGGCTAAACTTGGTTTTTTGAGATCGTAAAATATGATGTCGCATTTTGTCTTGACTGGCTGAAAATCAGCCAATCAACATTTTTCAAAATTCGTGAAAATGAGTTCCAAATGCATTATGTTTCCCAACACAGCAGTAAAGCTATTAAACTTTTTAAACTAACACTGTTTGCCACAAATGTTCAATTAAATATTCGTATTGAAGACTATTCCATCAAGAGTCACGAATTGCTAAAACCTAATCAACTTGATATCTATGTTTTTGGCACAATAATTACAAAAAAATAAACATAAAAGCTATGTTACGTTTTGAGGTAGCCACAAGATATTCATCAAAATCATACAATATTACGAAGCAGCTGGATGTTGTTATTTAAAAAATTAAAGACAAAAAACTCAATATCTACAGCGAGCTATTATTTCGTATCTTATTTTATTGTTCACATAATGGATAATTTCGATGCCGGCGCGGTTTAAATGCACCTCCGACAATAATAAAACATTTACAGTGTCTGAGTCAATTCCGTAAAAGATCCGAAAGCTAATACTCATTTTTGGGGTTATCAGAAGTTCGCAACCAGGAACCGGAAGACTTATTCCAAATCGTAAAAATAACAGCCAAGTAGACTTTTCAGTGCCAAGTTTATGGTATTTTCCATAAGAAATAAGCCGGAAAAATTGAAGCAGCCCGGAAAGCTGACGCTATGACCTGGTTCCGGTAATGAAAACTTGACTGACTTTATGTGTCCAGGGATAAAATAGCTCGGTATAAAAGTAATGCTGTTTCGAATTCGAATCCATTAAAAGATTTGATTTGTCTCGTATTTTCGCATGGGTAATAATACATTAAAGAAACAGTAAACTTGTTCGTAATAGAAAATGTTCCAATTTTCTGACGAATTTAGAACTTAGATATTTATTTTAAATTAAACTAAACTTGATATTTTTTACGTTACTATTGGCACCGTTGTTTTATAAAATTCTAGATCAAACAATAAAAAAAATTTGACCGAGGAAAATTTTTAAATTTAAAAAGCAATTTGTGATGTACTTACTGTAGCTTTTCGCAGTTTTATTTAATTGAAGGCATCTTCAGAAGCATTATTGCTGACATTAAATCGTACTTAGTTTTTTACTTTCTGTACACTCCATATATATTTAGATAAGTTTTAAATTAATTTAAACGTACTTGTTTATTTACGAGTATTTCAGCTAAGAACAGAATAACAAAAGCCAACAGTAGTGTTACAAATTTGCTTATGATAACAAACTCTGATTATGGGAGGGTGGGAGGAAGTTTCTATAAGGTTCGTTACCACGAGCTTCTAATCAAATCGCATGATCATAATTCGCACGAGTACGATACACCTTCAGTTATATATTAATTAATTCCTAAATCTGTCTACAAAATAATGGCCAACAATCTATTTAATAATTTGAAAGACAGCCTTTCAGCCATAGTCAGGCTAAATATTAGTAAAATAGCAAATAATTATAAGAGATATAATAATAGAATAATGAAAATTATAATGATAATTTTGCTGTGTGTAAAAGACCAGTAAAGTTAGATAAAAGCCATAATTTGCTATTGAATGATGGCGAATCACTTTTTATGTATTAAGATTAATTTATCAAGCACACTTCTTATAATCAAAACTAAGTTACAATTTTTAAAGGGACAAGGATTCAACCTTGCTTACCTTAAATCTGTGCATGCTAAACATTTAAATAACACAGAAAATCGATTAATTCGATGTGGGAGCAAAGAAAAAATGTCCTTCCAACTGACGATTTAAAGTAAATATTTAAGGAGATACTAAAAGCGCACGATTCAGAAACAGGTATTAATTGAGTTGCCTCTTTCGGCCGAATTAGCCCTACAAAATTTCTACCATGGGGTCATTTGTATATGTGTATCATTTTTTAACAGTTTGTTCCTTTGTATCACTCTTTTACGATTTGGCGTATTTATAAACTTACCCAACAGCTTCAAATACTTATTGCATTAATACGAATAGGCACAAATATAACAGCATATAAGTACATGTGGTTAGCAAAGTTTAAGGAACAACTGATATTCAAAGTTAAGTTTGCAAATTTTGTACGGTAAGCTAAGGAACTTTGTTAAAACGAAGGAATTTTATGACCGGAATGCGCAAATATGTTCTATTTTATTGTGATTTTTTGTGATCTCCCAAGAGAGAAAGTGGAAAGATTAGTAAAATAATCAAAGAAAAAATGCAATTTGCCAGTCTATAGATGTTGATTAATTGTTTTGGAGTTTGAGCGGATTTAATTTTGCCCTTACTTACACTCTTTTCGCAAGTTTATACTCACTATTTGATCACAAAATCTCCGAAATCCAAATAATGGAAAACGTGCTTTAGCATGGCAAGCTAGAAGGGCTTCATTACTAATCTTTTTATCTTATCTGTTATGTATGATATGGGGGAGTTTTTAAGATTAACGACATTGCTACCATGATAAGACGATGCGCCACCCCGCATTGTTCTTATTCGATTAAGTGATAAATGCACCCTAGGAAAGAAATGTAATGCATGGGCGGAAAGCATGCTTCTTGCTTATCGGTGTCGGCGTAATGGATTGAAGTATTTTACGTTTTACGATAGACGTGCTTTAAGTAAATTTGCTAGTTTAGTGTGAAAATCGTTTTTATAGATTTGCTCAAATTTATTCAACTCATCGTTAATAATATCAGCTACATTGTACGTGAAATGTGTACGAAACACTGTAAAATACAATGCAAAAGCAGTGCTTTAATGCTTTGCGTTCCAAAAATTCTTATTTGAAGAATTTTGCCAAATCTTCAACAAACAGTGAAAAGGGTAAAAGAATTTTATGTTATTAAAAATATTCAAATCACCCAAAACAGGTTTTATCGTACCGAAGTTTCTTTTGAAAAACGGCATGTGTTAAGTAGAGAACAAATATCCTTAATTCCGTTCGATATTGTCGCTTTTTATGATTCACAAAACATTTTAGTAACAGCTTCTAGGTTTTTGTTTAAGCCGGTCACGCCTTCATTCCACCAGGTTATCAAATTGTATACTATAAATGGATAGGTATAAAAATGGACAAAATTCTATAAAACATTTTGTCAATTATTTTGATGGTAAAATAATGATATACGTTTACACAAATTATAATATACTGGTAAAGGTTTTGGTCCACTAATGTGTTTTTGACGATGTATTTTTTAGTTTTCGAGAAACCTCATGATTGATTTCTTACATATAAATTTTAACATAAACCATACATAAGTTTAAAGCGATATGCGAGCAGCTGAGTGCTATATGAGCAATGAGTTCATTCCCCATATTAACATATTATTTTGTTTCAAGTTGTACAATGTATTCTCGATACTTTTACAATATGAAAATTATTATTTTCTGCCAATCTCTCAGATTGAATTTTGACGTTAATTCATTTGTAACTTATTTTCACTGTTATTTATGTGCCACAGTTATAATTGTGCATGCTCACCATCAGCTGCAATACGGCGTAAGTCGCATGAAACTTCCGTTTAGCAATTTGGTCAAATTCAACTCAAATATACGATACTACCAGTCATATGCTTTAAAAAAATGTTACGTTTTGGTAACTATTTTAAGATGGTTTCGAAAACACGGTTTATCACGAAATGCGAAAATAGGAATCCGCTTTTCATTTTTACTTGAACACCTTCATTAAACTAATTTTAACAACCTTGTTTCACAACAAGTCGGATAATAATGCAAATGTTATACCTTAATTATTCCCATTTTCGACATATGAACTTCACTGCCTTCATAGAGCGCATGAGCTAAATTCAAAGTTTCTGCGAATAGTGCAACAATAAGCAAATCATCTGCTGATCTGCTGATCATTACCTGATCAAGCATATTCTGATATGCTTGATCAGGTAATTAATACATAACCAGGTATTTGGACAATTTATATTTCTTTCTTAACATGACACATTTTTTAATTCTAAAAGTGAGTTGAGTAATTGATTTAACGTTTCTTTACATAATTGAACTGACTATGTTATTAATGATTTCCTTCCATAGCTAAGTAACCGTATTTTCGGAATTTTTTAAGCTTCAAGATTAAGTTATATTTAGATGGTTCGTTGTTTAGCAAATGCTCTGTATAAATATAATTTTTAGTGTTTAACACATTATATTCAGGTGAAATTTCCATTTAGCCATCCGGGTTTCAATTGAACATTAAATATAATAAAAGCGGAATGAAACTTCGGTCTTCTCAGTGCGGAATAAATTGTTTATTGTTAAAAGCCAGGGCAGAATGTAATGTTATATTAAATATATTCACACAAAGAATTTTTCGGTTTCGGGAGCATCAATATTTTAATGGTGGCGTAATAGTTTCAACGGTGATTTGCATTTTCGTTTAGCATCAAACAAAATTTGAATAAAACCATTTGCAATAACGTGCCGCATTAATTTCGGAAAATAACTATTATATTGTCAAATAAACGTGATAAATTAATATTTGCAATCGAATATTCATTTAGGAAAACTGAGCAAAAAAATAATGGAAACTATGAGAGTAATAGAAATATATTATGCTGAATAAAATTTGCTGTTTTGCAATAAAATAAAGTCACTTATATTAATTTATATGTCGAATTATATAATTAAGTTCATAACATCTAACTAAATTACAATCGTAAAATTTTGAATGGCAGAAAATTGGGCATTTCGCTAATTAGCAATGAAATTAATCCGGGTGTAAAATGCCTCAGCAAGTAATCAGAAGAACTGACAAACCATTATTCAAATGGAGCGTAAAACAACACAATGAAACGACGACAATATACAAACAGCAACTAAATTTAAAAAAAATGCTCTTGTTATTGAAATAGCTAATTAAGTTGAGCTCCACTCCCAATAAAACTAATGGAAAACGACATATGCGATTGACAAGAACTCGAAATAAAAGTAATAATGAGAAGTTAATCCCCTTGCTTGTGAACAATTTTCCATTTGAGAAATAAAGGGATGTCCGGTGGTGTCATTCAGCTTGACTTCAAATTAAACGGTCGCTTGGGATAATGGAATCCGTTTACAATCCAAAGTTTAATTCTGGTGGGTATTAAGTTGCTTCAGTAATAGATTGGCGTGGCTTAATGTGTTAGAATAAAAGACGGAATTTAGAGTGACTCAGCCATTTCTTGTTTGGATGACATTTTAAAAGAAATTTATATATTGATTGAATGTAAATGAGGTTTATCAAAGGTGTGTACGAGATGTTTACTTTGCAAAACGCAATATAAGCAACGAATAAAAAATTCGGGTAAAACTTACGGTAGGACCTATACGTATGACCTACTGGATAACATGTGGATCGGAAGCTTAAAGTGTATCTTTGTATAAAATAACTGTTAATACAACTTGACACTCGAAAATTGACGCATGCTCGTAAATGCTTCGTAAATAATGTATAATAAAATTTAATTAATAAAAGAAACAGAAATGATAATCAAATTTTTCTCTCTCTATACTATTAGATTTTTAAATAGTCGGAACCGTAGCAACTTATAAAACTATGATTGGGTACTTGAAATTTTTAGTAACATTAACTTGTAAATGATGATATTCACGAGCTTAAACTTTACAACTTTACAACAAACAACTTTACTTAAAAATAATTCAAATATCGGATTTTCCACGCTACTAACATAAACATGCTAACCTACAATATTTTTTAATTTCTATTATAAATGAAACTATCCTATTCCTAGTAAAACGATGACGTTTGGCTTTTTATCTGGCCAACATTGAATTCTAAAATAGTACTTAAACTTAACTTAGTTTGTGAAAGTTTCAGAAAGTTATTAAGCTCTCAGCTAATCCTTAACTTAAGGATAAATTTCGACTTCGGCAAACAAATTTAATAGAGATAATAGTAGTATTCTTCCGTGAAGGAAAATGCTCAGCCGGCTTCAAATTGTCCGGGTGTGTACTATGTCATCTGTTCCATCACAATGCCTTTATGACATAGAAGCTCAGATATAGTATTTGCATAAAAAGTCATTAGAAGAAGGAACCTTTTCTACAAAATACACTGAGGTGGTACTTCGAATTCGTTTCGAAACTGTTCTTTATAAAAGAATATGCACTGTTCTTATATACTTCAGAAAACTGTTCTTTATAAAATAGGAAAAACGATTTTCCGGAAAATCAGTTGAACCAGATTCAAAGAAGATTTCAATTACTGGTCAAAGAACGTTATTAAACTAGGTGTAGGCGATTATGTAATGTAGATAATGTTCTATCCGGTTCATCAATGGTTGGACATGGATGGGTAAGTTTGACCAAATTCTGAAAATAGTAACACTTAACCGATCAATAAGTTTGCCTTAAAGTACCATTTTTCTAGTATATTAGTAGTTAGTGTATTATAAGGCGCATTTATACAGTTATTAACTCAATTTCATCAACTACCGACACACGATGTCCATCTACAAAAAAAACATTTGCAAATAAAATACAACTAACATGTTCAACATAATCATAAAATTTTATATTATTTTCTGTGCAAAGCGAAAAAATTAAGCTATTTAATTCGTTATCCAAAAGATCACGTTTTCCATTTTATCAGGCAAGAATAAAGACGGTTCGAGCTTTTATCTTTTATGTATTGCAGATTATGTCGTTTTCGAAGCATGAAATCAGGTCTGGCACCGCACAACCCGATCTGGTCTCTCATATCGGCCAGATGTTTTGTGACAAACGACCTGGCAGATACGATTCATAAGCACGCAGCGATTCGCATCCAAATCGTGATTGCTTTTCAGTAAAACAGCGTGTGATAACTGCTTTCTCAACCAAGAATCTGAAGAGACATAATGTTAACACCATTTGCGAAAAAGAGCAAATGACACAGAAAGAGGTGATTTCCTGTCTCGACATTTAATTAGTCTGTGCACCAGCTGGTCAAACCTAGTTGCATTTTCAATTTTGCAATTTAAAGTTTCAAAAATGCTAATTTACAAAATGCAGATGTTAATTAATAGAGACCACTATATTAATTAACGAGAGAAATTTTCTTTGAGATGTGAGATCTCTCTTAATGCATGTGGTTCTGAATCCCCAAAAAACTATTTTTGTCCCTAAGCATGTGGAACTTTAACCAATTTTAAATTGTTTTTCTATTGCAGAAACACACGAACAGAAAATGAATTGCATTAATAACGTTTCAAACAGAAATCAAATCGATCATAACAATCACAATTTATCCCGTTCCAAAACTAGTCGGAATTTGTCCATGGGATGTCTATTTTGTCGAGCAGTATTTCGAATTTCCAAAATTTGAATCCAAATCATTATTCACCTAAAAGTTATTAAGTAAGTAGCGTCACCCGTAAAAAATAAAATCTGAAAGGTTTCTTCAATTTGTTCTATTTTAAAAATCATAAACATAAACTAGTAAGTTGTCGATCTATTATAATTATTCAATTAACAGCTACAAACAGGCATTTAGACTTTTACTAATAATTTACAGGTAGTGTAGTATATGGTTTAAAATTGCTGATTTAATTTTCTAGAAAGGGCCGTTAATTAAATTGGCACAAAAACTCCCACAAAAAATACTGCTGAATTTTTCTATTGTCAGTGAAGCTTCAAATAGCGGAATGTAATTACTGTTGGCAACAAAACGAATTTGTGAATCCACTCAGTCGAAAAAACTTTACGCTAATGAACAAAAAGCGCAGATATATAATATACTCGCTTTATGGTGTCAATTCTGAGGCAGCCATATTAAATTTTGTAGAATCCTTATGATTATAACAATTTTTCCTTAACCTTTATCAGGTTTATAAAATTGAATAATTGCCTTCTAAAACGACAGGCTAATAAATTATTTATTTTCTTCCACAAAAATTTAACTCTTTGAGAAAGCAATCTTGATAAGAAGAGGTCTTAAGCTGAAATTCACTTATTTGCAATTCTTTAAACGGCATTCAGCGGAGCCCTTTTTTAGATCTCAGTATGTGCTTTTGTTTATTTTTTATGGAGATAATTCTAGGCAAGGATTAACCAGTTTCAGCAATTTTTAAGTTATCTACATATTAGTAACACTAATAAACTATTTTGAGTAAAAGACGGCTATTTAGGTCTGTGGGTTTTTCGGTCAATGGATGGTGGCAAAATAAAACAACATTTTTGACGGGCCGACGTTTCGACTATATTTAAATCATCCTCAGGGCTCTAAAAAGGAAACCGAAGAGTTTCAGCTTTAAGTTTAGTGAAGTTAAAACGATTTAAGTAGTCGACAGTGTTAAATCATGATAAACAGGGCACAAAGTTAAACTATCACAAAAATATCATGTCTAGTCGTTTAAAAACAAAGTACACTAACATATTGGTATAACGGACACGATACAAAGTCAATTAGAAACAGATAAATTAAAATACGGCAACAAAGGATGAGGATGACTTAAATAGTAGTCGAAAAAAGTCGAAACGTTAGCCCATGAAAAATAGTGTTTTATTTTGCCCATCTATAGAACGAAAAACCTCCAGACCTAAATAGGCGTCTTTTAATGATGATCATCACGGTCACTAATTAACTCATCTCGTAAAATCTCAAAATTATTAAAACACTACATTGCTTCTAAGCGCACACATGGTATGTGACACTATGTCGAAAAATGTAAATTGACTGCAATTCAATTTTTCGTTTATTAAATAGAAAACCAAAAACAAGCTCTGTCAATGAAGCTAAGATTGTATCGCGAAAGAAAAATGTGCTGGTAAAAGTTTGAGTTTTATTTTCCCAAAATTACATAATGGAGAAATAAAATGTTCCTGATTTGAATGCGTGTGCCGATTTTCTTACGGTTTTCGCTCTACAGATATTTGCTTAGTGAAAAATCGAGATATTTGCTAACTTTGTCTAAAGCCATTTTATTCCCGACGTTTACTTGGGTGCTTGCCGTATGAGATAAAATGTCTTCGGTGCTTTTCCCTTTTATACGTTGTTCGGTTTTCTGTTTGGCTTATTGCTTTCGGAAGTCAAACATGGTTGTGGAAATACGTGAAGCACGAAATTATACTCAGCAAATGCAAAATAGGGTTTGTATACTGTTTTATACAATTTTTTTGTGTGTTATCTACTTATATTCTTCAAAAATGTTTTACTATTTTTCAGTATACTGGGTGACTCCAAATTAGCGTCAGTCCTTTTAAGGGGTTATAGGGGCTCACGGGGAGAGTCCAAGAAAGATATTGAAAAAATTGTTTTCGACAATTTCCAGAAGAGGTCTATCGAATTTCACTTTTGTTGTTTGATTAGTAGCTTATTGGAATTCTTAAGCATTCGAAAATGCAAATGATCGTATTAACTTCAAATAATGAAAATTTTTATTTTAAAAAAGCACCTAGTCTTCTACAATTTTTTTATGAAAATCATCATTAACAGATAGTCACAGGTAGATAGATTTCACAAGTGTTTTCAAATATCGAATATGCGTATCTATATTCTATTAGCTATGGGGGAATACCACAGTAACATATCAGAAGCTGCAAGAACTTTCCGCAAGAAAGAGCTTAAGACACTGGACGATTGACTCCAGGAATTGAGGCAGATAGTGGACAACCAAGAGGTGTTCAAAACTGACACTTTCCCATGCATGCCATGTATATAAGATACACAGGACACATGAGATATCTAGTCTACTGAACAACAGTACAAATTGAGCACGAGTTAATTAACCAAATACGAGAAGCTGCGCGAAGTGAGTGCAGTTTTGTGTGCACACGGTGCAGTTTTTGAAAAGAATTAATTGTTTTGGCTACTTTTTTTAAACTACTTCTAAAACGCCCCCAGAGGACTGACACCAATCTTGTATCACCCTATATGGTATAAGAATATTTGTTCGAAACACGAAGCCAAAGATATTTATTTATCGATTGATAGTCGTAAGAAATAAAAAGTTGTTATCGTTTTAAAACCAATTCTTATCCTGTTCATGTAAACGTTTGTGGATCTTATGGTGTCACAAATGTTTAGATACTGCCTCAATGAATGTCTGATTTATCGATATTCACAGAACCAAAGGAAGTAGACGAAAATAATCGTTATTGATTAGTAGATATCTGGCTTAAAAATGATAAGGACATGGATGAATTGCTAAGAATTATCCACCCTGTATTTGGGTGGAAACTAATCAAGCCGCCGCAAATCCACAAATC
Source organism: Dendroctonus ponderosae (assembly GCF_020466585.1). Lineage (NCBI taxonomy): Eukaryota > Metazoa > Arthropoda > Insecta > Coleoptera > Curculionidae > Dendroctonus > Dendroctonus ponderosae. The sequence continues at coordinate 9,712 of NW_026018428.1, read as the reverse complement.
TTCAAATACCCAACTGATGTATTGCCATTAACAAAACGCTAAGCCGCATTCGATACGTAATCATCCATGATTTATTAGCCATTATTTAGCACTTATTCTGCAGATGGGGGCTGAAAAAGCCACGCGGGACCCACAATTTGGCACTATCGCGTTACGATCGCTTGCCCCCTTTTAGACACAATTCCACTTGTTACTAGCCGAGGGTGATCAGGGAAAATGCCGTCATATGGCTCTAGACAGAAAGTCATTTCATTTCAAGCCGGCATTTGACGGGTCTTATATTTTAAGCAATGAATCATTTCTATTGGTTTTGTCCGCTGTGCCTCTTGTGGTTATTCCGAAGGACTGGCTTATATTTCACCACAAAATGGATCAGAGATATGTTGAAACATTACATTTTCTGGAAATATTAAGATACATACATTGCATTATTAAAATTGCTGATCTCCAAATGTAAGCATCGATTCACATCCAGAGACTTAATTCATGTCAGAGTCAATCAAATTAATTTTCCATAAAAACGGAAACATGTATGGCGCTTATAGGTGTAAGTACAGCCATCATAAGTATCAAAATATTATTTTAACATTTATGTTCCGTTCTTTAAGAAGTCTCAATCTGGCCAATTTTTTCTGATCTCGAATGTGTCCCAATAGATTGTCTAGCTCAGAAACATTTAACTTTATTTACCAGTTTTATTGTCAATTCTGCTCAATCCAGTGTCGACCAATTGGACTGCTTGTCTTCATTTGTAGACTGCCACTACGTGCAATACTTAATGCCGGTTGCTTTAGTTATATTTTTCACAGCTGTGTTTTTTCAAGCCGCTCAATTTCAAAGCAAAAAATTTTTCATTTGAGGAAGCTATTGACTAATCAGCTTCTTTGGATCTATCATCCTATATTCCTTAACTTAACTTGCGTCAGTATTAGTAGTAGTATGCGATTACTATTTAATTTGTTTTGATAGAAAAAATTTCGAAATTTTTTTATGAACATTATTTTTATGTTTTTGTTTTCATAAATACAGGTGGTTTTAAGAACTTAGCACTAGTTTTACGAATCAAGCTATATGCTTCCATGAACGGTAAGGATTCGTTGCTGGTCTTTTCGTTCAATATTCGTCGATTTTCTTTCCACTTTCGTTGTTTAGTATTTTTCTTATTTGTTCTGCTGCTTCGCTTCCTAAGCGATTTCCGAATTATCTTTAATACTGTTACGGGTTTAAAGTGTACAATTCCGCCACTTATAGTCCATTATACGTTTTGTTGATGTCATTAGTGCTGTGTTGTACTCTTATCTAATATAAGTATATCTTATCTATATATATATCATATAATAAGTGGCCATTACTGTTAAAAAGCATCTTTTTGTGAGACATCATACGTGGCAGGTTTGAGTCTGATCCCGAGTGTATTGGTTCCAAATATCTAGCTTGTGCCCCGTCAACTGTTTTGTCAAATCTTTCAGTGCATTTAAGCTTCTACCTAATGTTTGCATTCGCCTATAAAAATTATAGAAATAGCCAAAAAGGCTGTGGTATCTATTATGCCTTTAGCATATAATTAATTCGGATATATATAACACTAATAACAACAAATGCGGTTTTTCCTGTACTTGCCTCCTCTCAAGTCCTTGGCAGTTCATATCTTCTAAGTGGCCAGAAAAGTTTGGAAAACTGTTGTTAGGTGGGCTTGCATTGGTTTTTGAAAAAGCTTCGATATATATGATATCTGCTTATATTTGGTTCTTTAAAGGATTTAGCAAAATATTTTGTCTCTATTGTTCGCTTAGAGCAAGCGCTCTTGAGCTGTGTTGTGGTGCTCCTTGTAACCTGTTCCACAAAACCAGTTGCGAACAAAATCCCGATCATGTAACTCCATAATATCTTTCTTAAACGGGATTTGGCTCACATTATTTAGATCTTACAAAATGAAATGTTTTAATCATAAGCGATTTATCTTGACAAAACAATGATGCGCATTTCATATGTCCTGCATTTTTAACTGATGCTGTTTAATATTGCTGCTTTAATTACCATTTGCACCAAAGCCAAAGTCTTATCCCCAATTTCCACTTAGATAATTTACGCCTTTGGAAGATCATCTAATAATGCTGAAACTATAATGCACGAAGCATTGAACAATGCAGTGGCTGCAGAAGTTCATGTTCTATCATAATCGGAGCCATTATTAATAAGACAACACCCTTGAACTACTGCAAGAGCGAGCTTTGAATAGTTCCTTAATTATTTGGAAGCATAGGCGAACTTAGTTATTCTGGTTATTTTTTTTAAGAAAGTTTGCAATACCGGAAACTTTGCGAATCAGCAATGTAAAGTATTTATTAGGGAAATCTTCTATTGTTTGGTAAGAAGCTTGCCTTAATGCTCTTATCTGAACAACGTGTTGAACTATAAATTACTTGCAAAACTTTTCGACTAAAAGAGACCGAGAAGCATCTACGTGTGGTACGGAGAACAAATGCTTTCAAATTAAAAAAGATTTGTGATTCTTAATTTTGTTTGGATATTTATGTATTTTCAAACATTTTTATAATTGACTATTTTCTAATTATGTGAAATTATTCTATTTTTCTTAAAATATATTTGGAAGTGACTAAGTTTTTTCCAAACTCCAAGTTCGAAATCACTTATATTTCACTACCCCCTGCTTAATTATTCTTTTCTTATTTTTCGGTACATTCTGAATATATTTTGAAATGCAGATATAGTAAATTCATCGATATTCCGGTGAATAATCGTGAATAATTAGTAGGTACCCAGTAGGCAATTGTAAATAAATGTATAAATCCAAAATGCTATAACGATAACTGACAAAAATACGGTCTAAATCTATGTTAGATGGCCAGAATTTTAAAAATATAATAAAATTGAGAATAATGTAAGCAAGTTTTCTTATTACATTGTTCAGTTATCCAGAACTATAAAAAGTACAATGATAAATTTCTAGGATCAGTCATTAAAAAGGCGTGGTCGGCACACAGTAAGTAATTGTCCGCGAATTGTTTGTCCCGAATAATTACCTTTTGCCTTAAATTTCTGATAGTGAAAATCACAATTTGAAGCTTCGATAATAGCCGTTCCAGAACCGTTATTTGAATATGCAAATACGTTCTAAAAGTCACTTAAACGCCAATATTCGCCGTAAATGAACTTTTAATCTTAGAATAATTAAGTCGTAAGTGAACAAAATGAATATTGATCAATGGCATTATTAGGTCGCTCTTCGACACTTTTCCAAGTGAGTGCACAGAACTTATCTTTTCTTTTAGTCTATTATTTTTAGTCCTAAAACAATGATGTTCAGTCATATTAAATTATATTATGAAATGAAAATGATACTTAAATGAAATACAACGCCCATACGGAAGCAAAAGTATTCTAAATTATATAGCACTTTCCAACTGATTTATATAATTTCCTCTTTTATAGACTTTCCTAGGTTTTTCCTAGAATATTGAACATATTTAAGTCAATATAACAATTTTTGATTAGTAATAATCAAAACATATATATTGAGTCACAAATTTAAAAAAGTTCTCGCAAACTACTTGATTTTCTGTATGTTATTTACGGATAATCCGATTTCCTTTATTAGCAATTCTCTTTCATAGTAACGTCGTCGAAATCCATCCAAAGTGGATACATATATATATTATATTCTCAGCACCTCTCAGGTCGGGTACTTTCCTTAATCCCTTTACGCTTTTCTGCTTAAAACTTTTAGAAGATTGACCCTTGGGATCTTTTGGCCCTCGTTAGAGTTTATCAAACATATTCCGTCTACTAAGCCCTTATGTTTCCTGGCAAAGGTTTGGAAAGGTTTTACACGAGAGCGTTCAATTTTATAGAGCGAATTGTATTTAATGTTAAATACAATGAAATTTGATACGCCCTTTACTTTAAATAGCCTTTTTATTATGACTTTTACAAGTGTAACTAAATAGATAATTTACATAGCTTTATATCTTAAAATCACAAAAAGATGCTGAAGCATCTTAAATATAAATCAACAAGTGGAAAACGAAACAAGTGGAAAAAACGCTTTAACAAGCTAGAATATTTTTAATCAGAAGAATTTGAACTTTTCCACCTTTGTGTATCGTGTAATAGGCAGGTTACTTTAAAAATATATTTCGGCCTTCACTTTATGATTTCATGTAAACAAATAACATTACAGTTTTTAATGTCACTTTGTTACTTAAATCATAGATGAATTTGAAATAGCTTGTGATTTAAGGCCCAGTTGAAGTGCTCCTATGAAACACGTCACCAACGATTGATTAAAGTACAAGATTTGAGCAAATCAATTTTCATTCGAGTTTTAGCACCATTCGCAACGTGTATGGGTGTCAGGGACAAGGTGAATTTGATATTATTCTAATGAACCAGCTAAAAATGCTTACTTCCGCTTTTGACTTGATTAAGCAACCCATCATTATAGAAAACTTTCAAGCAGTGTTCGTTACTTCCTCTTCGCTTCTCGAATTTCATTGTCAATATGACGATTTAAAATGCTATGTTTGCAGATAGATTTAACTGCGCTGATATTAGATAGTTGAATTGAAAATTCTGGAAGAGGGTCAAAGTATGCATAGCACTAATTACAAAAGGTGATAATAAATGAAAAAAAGTGAAATGTTTAATGGGAAACATTGTTTTCTTGTGTCAAGATATTAGAAAATTCCAATCATGAAAATTAAAAAGTTGTTATAGAGTTTGATCTTTGGCTGATATTTTTCAGTGACTGAAATGATTAATGGTAAAATGTCCTGAACTGGGGCAAGCGCATGGAGCTTCTTTGTAATTGTATTTTTTTGTTTATTTTTATTAGTTATTAGTATCTAAGTAAAATGGGTCAGCAATGAATTCAACTATTCGTGTATTACTAAATTCAACGCTGACCGAAAATTATTTTGCTCAAATTTAATGCAGTAAAATGTTTGATTTATTTTTTTTAAGTCTTAAACTTAGAACAGTAAATTCGGATGACAAAACTGTATAATGTACATACTTTCCTGACTGTGTTTCAATTCCAAATCAAAATAAATTCCTGGGTCATTTATTGTCTCTATTTATCCATTAAAATACGTTTCGGTGTATTTTTCCACCATTACCAGTTTTTCTAAAATAACAGATAGTTAAAAAAAATTTGTCATTAATTTAAAAAACAATCACAGTTCGTCAATAGCCTCATCATATCACACACTAAAATACGTCACAATTGCAACAGTTTCCAAAAACATTCCAAAATTAATCAGGCCTAACAGGTGATTAGTCAGGACAATCAACTTTGGGAAGAGACTAGAATTATTTGTTCAGATACTTAAATATTTTTACTTACATGTGTAGCGTTGTTGCTACTTTAAGCCTTGGCATACATTTGGAGTATTAATTTTGTCCATTTTGGGCACAAAGCGAAATACTGTTTATATTGATTTCTTTTACTTTCAGCTATTTTTTTTTGCATTCTGAGAATATTATTTTTGGTTTGCAAAATTCTTCAATATACCGGGTGTTAGTTAATATTCTATGTTTATTTCATTTAATTAATGTATGATATACTGAGCTAAGATTGTCGGTATCCGATCTGAAATTCATAGCATCGCTATGTTTTTTTTTACAATTGTGATGTATTTTAGTGTGTGATATGATGAGGCTGTTGACGAACTGTGATTGTTTTTTAGATTAATGAAATTTTATTTTAACTATCTGTTATTTTAGAAAAACTGATGATGGTGGAAAAATACACCGAAACGTATTTTAATTGCTAAATAGAGACAATAAATGACTGAAACCCAGGAATT
>NW_026018428.1:0-3784 GCF_020466585.1 Dendroctonus ponderosae | reverse complement strand
CAGTATATCATACATTAATTAAATGAAATAAACATAGAATATTAACTAACACCCGGTATATTGAAGAATTTTGCAAACCAAAAATGATATTCTCAGAATGCAAAGATAAATAGCTGAAAGTAAAAGAAATCAATATAAACAGTATTTCGCTTTGTGTGCAAAATGGACAGAAGTAATACTCCAAATATATGCCAAGGCTTAAAGTAGCAACAACGCTACACATGTAAGTAAAAATATTTAAGTATCTGAACAAAGAATTCTGGTCTCTTCCCAGATCTGATTGTCCTGACTGAATCACCTGTTAAGGCCTAATTAATTTTAGAATGTTTTAAAGTGTTGCAATTGTGATGTATTTCAGTGTGTGATGTGATGAAGCTGTTGACGAACTGTGATTGTTTTTTAAATTAATGAAATTTTTTTTAACTATCTGTTATTTTAGAAAAACTGATGATGGTGGAAAAATACACCGAAGCGTATTTTAATTGATAAATAGAGACAATAAATGACTGAAACCCAGGAATTAATTTTGATTTGGAATTGTATATACAGGTTAATACAAATTCGAGGTGTTGGAATTGAGAATTCGCAAACCATAAGATACGAAGTCGGTTAAATTAGGGCAAAGTTGCGCATTTTGATCCGAAACTAAATGGTGTACTAAAAGTTACGAAATTTCTTCTACTTGTATGTATATCGGTTTATGAATTCTACGGACGCCAGTAATAAAATCGAATTTCTTTGCAGTATCTTATTTATCATTTTACTATCAAAAAGTGTAAGTAAGACCGTGTTTTTGAAAAGTTTTACTTAGAGTACTACCTAGTAAGACTACGTATTAAGTAGTACGACCTAAAAAGAACTTTTAAGAATTGGATTTAATTTACATGGTAAATAAACACACAATCAATTGCCACTTGGAGAATTTCTTTTCTTCTATGAAAATATTTTTTCAGTTGAACACCGTAGTAGTAATAGTAGTAGTATTGTTAGGGGGGGGACCCGATGAGTCCGGCGAGTAAGCATTAAAGGTCCTTTTTGCCATTCCTCCTCTATCCATTCATCCCCACCACTTCTGATCTTCGCCACCCAGGCGTCCTGTCTCCCTACCAACGGCAAGAATTCGTATATACTCCGCGGAAGGCAATTCGATGCGGGAGAGTGTGGAAGCTCCAACAAGGCGCCTCCTAATAAACAACCAGGAATGGCAGACTCCTAATAGGTGGTATGATGGATTACCTACACCCTTCCGTCTTTCGCCACATCTCTGTGGTGCCTCTAAGCGCCCAGTCATTTAGAGCGTTTGCTACCTGTCGGTTATTTAACCCTATGTGATGTTCGGCAATCAATGCAAGCGTCCTGCCTTATTATTATAAGTTATTCCTCAAACTCTGTCAAGCTATAACTGAAGAAAAGTTAATTATTTTACGTCAATATATTTATAAACAAATTTAGTCGCATTTCATGCATTACTTGAAAAAATGCAAATGAATAAATGTATGTCGAAAAATCAGAATATAATTTTATTATATATTGTGTTTTTCAGAGCATCCAAGTTGCACCGACATCACACAACCACTATACAGTACAGCACAATAAAGTGCAGTTTAGTAGCAGTTTACCGCTGCAGCACATGAATTTTCAACAGCCCTTAAGTGCAGCTCTTCATGGAAATACCAGCGATTCTGATTTATCTCGTGACGGCTATAAACCAGAGAAAAATAATATTTTGAAGCAACACAACGAACGAATGCGTCAACAGGAAACCAACGATTATTTGCAGGTAAATTATATTAAAATCTTAATTGATAAATGCTGCAAAAAATGGATGCAAGTGTAGATAGGCCTACGCTCCCAACAAACTTTGATATTAAATTGGAACGCTACCAGGCTTGTGGGTTTGTGTTCATATAGAAAATAGTTTTTATTAAAATATTCTGTATTTAAGTTATCATGTTCTTCATGTACCATGTCCTCCCACTTTCGGTCACTCTCTCCCACCTCACTGTTTCAAGTTTGATCACCAACACAGCCGCTGCTCACCGCCATCTTGAAAAGTGTGCTTGAGGTTACGCCACACCAATCGCGTATATTCTTCAGCCGTGATGTTTTGCGTCTACCTAGACCGCGCTTGCCAGCAATTTTACCCTGCATGATGTTTTGCAGTAGTTGGTCTTTTGCTCCCCTCAGTATATGACCGCATTATTCTAATTTTCTCCGCTTGATGGTGCATAGGATTTCAGTGTTTTTATTTAGATATTTAAGTACTTATTTAGATATTTAAGTAGTATGTAAATCCATCTTTAATATTTTTAGGATTCTCCTATAGCCCCACATCTCAAACACCTCCAGTCGCTCCATCTCATTGCTATTCCAGTCCAGGGCTCCGCTATTAAAATTTAAAGCACATAACAGCGCAACAAACGGATCCTCAAAGGGAGTCTAAGATCTCTACTGCAAAGAACTTTTCTCATTTTGTTGAACGCTGCGCGAGCGTACTCTATTCTTGTCCGGACCTCGGTGTGATTACCTCCATCGTTAGTTATCAGACATGCGAGGTACTTGATCTGTGTAACCTGCTCTACTATCACGTTTCCGACCGTCACAGTAACCGTTGTATCATGTTATTGTTATTTGCTTATTACCAGAATCTTGGTTTTCTTGATATTAAAATCGAGTCCCGCTGCCTTCTGCAATGACCCTATCGAGCAAACACTGTAAATCCTTTTCATTGGAGGCCAGAAGTACCGTGTCATCCGCATAACGCAAATTGTTTATGACTTCGCTATTTCCTATAATGCCCTCCAATCCTTCAGAGATTGGTTTCCTGAATATTCTTGCCCAGTAGACATTAAATAGTAATGGCGATAGAATACATCCTTGCCTAACACCTCAAATCCTGCAAATTATCATCTACAAGCTGCATTACAACCAAACGAAAGAGTCGTTATAATATCTTGTTGATTTTAATGAGATCTGGCGTGATGAGATAAGGCGCTTTGAGGATTTTAAGTAACACTGATGCGGTTTGACAAACTTTCCTGGAGGTGTCACTTTTCAACAAAATGCACTTGCTTGGGAAGCTCCAATTTCCATAATTAAATCTAAATTTGCAATGTGGTGTACTCCAAGTGCAAGTAGTCAAAGTAGAGTTATGAAGATATTGAAAATTTGAACTGAACTGAATATTTGAAAATTCCAGGAGGCCTGATATATTTTCAGAATTTAAAAGAAGTAGGTGAGGAACAGCTTGTTAATGTTTTGCATATTATGCTTTCCCCCAAATAATTTGCCATCATTAAAATTTCTTGTTAGTAACCAGGCCTTTGAAATGGCAACGTATAGGTACTATAAAGTTGTACTTTGTACAGCTATAAATTGTGCAAATTTGTTTTTCAAGCCTTATACTTTATTAGGTCACCCGACCTCCGAAAGTGGCGGATTTTCAACAGTCACACCATGGGGACTACACACGGGTAAATTTAAATATTATGAACGATAATATTTCAAGTGGCAGTTCGATCAGTGAACGGATTAATTTAATTGGAAGCGAAGACGAATTATCCACAGGTAAAAAAAATATTAGTCAATTATTATAATTATGTGGATGCGATCATTACACGAATTGATAGCATAAACTAAATTCCATTTTATAGTTTGACAAAGTCTTATACATTTCAGGCAGCGGTAATCACTCGCCAAGACCGCGCGGTCCTAACAAGCAACAAAATGCAACGACAAATCATTATCAGCAAAGAAACCAAAGCCCAAGATCTCTAAATGGAGA
>NW_026018427.1:0-1002 GCF_020466585.1 Dendroctonus ponderosae | reverse complement strand
GTCCCAAAAGCTCTAAAGGTATCAAAGTTGCGTTTTTTTAAATGGAATGTCCTGTATATTATTGCATTTTTGGATTCGCTGAACAAAATAAGTGTTTGTTTTAAAAAGGTTTATAACACCTAAATCTTAAAGTTTTTTAATTAATACGAATTTAATCAAAATCTAATCTAATTTTTACGTGTCAAATAATTTAGAAGTATTTAAGTTATGTAAGCGTAATTTATAGTGAAGTGTAACAAGGTATAATATTTTATATCCCAATGATAATAAACTGACCATGTTATACAGGGTGTCCACAAATTTAAACTAATCAAATAAGAACTTTAAGTGGCTCTAACTTGATTAATTTAAATACAACCCCATATTTTTTAACTTACCAGGAAATGCAATTTTTAATTACCTATCGAATGGTATTAGGATGTTAATAGCTAAGTTTTCGCCGTTTTTTCAAAATACGTCAAATAGTCATTCTGTGCACCATTTGGTGTTGTTTAATTTAAGGTTCCAATGGATCTAAGTTGCCTATGCCTTTTACACATGCCAAATCATTTATTTTATTTTTCAGTTTAGACTGCAAAGTCTCTTTTTCATAGCTTGAATGGTATTGTTTTTTGTAATTGTAGACGTGTTGGTCGTTATTTTAATGTTATTATTGTGTTGCTAAGTGAAAATAACGAATTGTCCAAGAAAAGAGCGTAGTGACATGATTTTCACCCTTGGAGAATCTCATAAAAATTGTTTATTGGCTTCTCGAGTTTATGCTCAAAAGTTTCCTGAAATAAATCATCCTAAGCCAATAGTTTTTAAGCGTTTATAACACCAATTTGAGGAAAGCCATTACAAGGAAATCTGTCACTGAAGATGAAGAAAATGTTTTTTCAGTATTTGGTTCAGTTATCGAAACTCCCAATGTTAGTCAAAATCTAATATCCAAAAGTACTAACATTAGTCAATCAAGTATTTCCAGAATTATCAAAAAGCACAACTTTTATCCTTATAAAA
>NW_026018426.1:0-1003 GCF_020466585.1 Dendroctonus ponderosae | reverse complement strand
GCGTCTCTTATGCGTGTTTTCATATCGTGTGAAGTTGTCGGAAGCGTATGGTAGACAATTCCTTTTATGTACCCCACAAAAAGAAATCTAGTGGATTTAAGTCCGGAGATCTGGGGGGCCAATTTTGAAACCCATTTCTGCCAATCCACCTGTTTCGAAAGTTGGCATTTAAAAATTGCCGAACTTGGCAGTGCTAATGAGGCGGAGCTCCATCCAATTGAAGCCACATGTTGGTTCTAATATTGAAAGGGACCTCTTCTAATAATGTTGAGAGATTGTTTATTAGAAACTGGAGAAACATCAAACCATTCGTATCCTTCAAAAAAATAGGGTCCAATTAAATATTGGCCCAGTATTCTACCCCACACATTAACTGACCACGTATTTTGATTTTTCATGACCCTGTATGCGCACGGATTCGTATTAGAATAACAATGAAAGTTGTGTCTATTTACGAGACCATTGTTATGAAAAGTACATTCATCACTAAATAACATATTTTCGAAAAACTTTTCATTTTCTGCCACTTCATCTAACACCCACATGCAAAATCAGTTCGGTTTTCAAAATCATTTCCATCAAGTTCTTGGCAAAGCTGAATTTTATAAGGATAAAAGTTGTGCTTTTTGATAATTCTGGAAATACTTGATTGACTAATGTTAGTACTTTTGGGTACTAGATTTTGACTAACATTGGGATTTTCGATAACTGAACCAATTAGCGTGAAAACATTTTCTTCATCTTCAGTGACAAATTCCCTTGTAATGGGTTTTTGATAATTGACACTCCCGCTTTTCTCAAATTGGTGTAATAAGCGCCTATAAAACTGTTGGCTTAGGATGATTTCTTTCAGGAAACTTTTAAGCATAAACTCGAGAAGCCAATAAACTATTTTTATGAGATTCTCCAAGCGTGAAAATCATGTCAATACGCTCTTCTCTTGGACAATTCTTCATTTTCACTTGGCAACACGATAATAATATTAAAATAACGACCAACACGT
>NW_026018425.1:0-888 GCF_020466585.1 Dendroctonus ponderosae | reverse complement strand
AAACAAAATGGGCAAGAACGCTCGTTTTTACATCATTCCAAAGAGAACTAAATGGCCTTTTTAGAAAGTGAACCATCGATAAGGAAATGTTAGAGTTTTCTCAAAAAATGTTTGAGTTCAAGAAGTTTTAGATTTGCGTGGTTTTTTTGGAAAGTCGATTCAATCGTAACAACGTGAGTGAGGAAATTTGAGTAGTTTTGACACAGAAAGTGAATTTTGAATATCAGACACTTAGGAGCAAGATTATGCCAAAATTTCATGTTTTCCATCGCGTCTTTGCTCATGTCTCGGAAGCGAAATGAGCAAGAAGGTTCATTTGTACATCATTCTAGAGAGAACTAATTGGGCTTTTTAGAAAGTGAAGCATTGATGACGAAATGTGGGCGGTTTTCTCAAAAAGTGTTGATTTCAAGAAGTTTTCGACTTGCGTGGTTTGCTTCTGAGTTGCAAAATCGACTCAAACATGACGCTGCTTTTCTCAAAGTTTCTCAGGAAGCATTTGAGCTACAAAATTCGTTTTGGCATCGTTGGATAGAGAATTGAAAATTTGATTCAGTGATAACAACGTGAGTGAGGAAATCGTAGTAGTTTTGACCCAGAAAGCGAAATTTGAATATCAGACATTTTGGTGCAAGATTTGGCCAAAATTTTATGTTTTCCGACCCGTTTTTGCTCATTTCTCGGAAGCAAAATGGGTAAAACGCTCATTCTTTACATCATTTCAAAGAGAACTAATTGGGCTTTTTAGAAAGTGAAGAATTGATAACGGAATGTGGGCGGTTTTCTCAAAAAGTGTTGATTTCAAGAAGTTTTCGACTTGCGTGGATTGCTTCTGAGTTGCAAAATCGACTCAAACATGACGCTGCTTTTCTCAAAGTTTCTCAGGAA
>NW_026018424.1:0-1004 GCF_020466585.1 Dendroctonus ponderosae | reverse complement strand
AAGTGAAGGGACAAAACATTAATTTAAAATTCCAGTTCGTATGTATTGCTGTTAGAGATTCTTATACACATCATGTTTTCAAAGCTGTGGACTTTTTCGAGTTTTCGAGCATCGAGAAAACACCTCTAAAAAAAATAATTTCCCCCACTGCATGAAAGCCCGTAAAAACTTTTCCTAAACGGTTAAATAGAATCTCCAGCGTGACCCTCATCAAAGCAACTTTGCAGTTCAATACATTGAACAATTCTCAGATGGAAAACGGACGCTGATGTCGTTTCGAATGATCCCATTGCTCCAGAGAATCCTGAGCTCGTGAGCCTACGCAACAATGTTACGTAAAATCTATGCCGGATAATTTTGAATAAGAGTTTTATCAGTTTCAGTCAGTTTCTGGGTGTTAAATATACAAAATAAGTCCAAGCTTTGCGCCAGTTTCTAACGATTTTCTCTTCATAAACCCTTTTTCCGCTGGGTGTCGTGTTTGTTGGCACTTTCACTTCGCAAACTGTTTCTCTTCTTCCAGACTTTCAGTCTCGGTTGGGCGATTGCTCCCTTTTCCTTTGATTGGTTGATAACAGCCGGCTGCAATTTGCTTCCGGTCATCATTATAAAATGCTTCTTAACGGCCGGGAATGTTGAACGATATAAAGGAAAATAAAGGTGCAGATGAGCCAGTTTTTGATGGCTAAACGGTTGTAAAAATGCGATAAAAGTGGCACTGAAGGATTCCATCCAGGCTCGGGGTATATCGATGTGGAGCGCACAAATCAAGGCAACTTTACAGTCGGTTTACGCAAAATCGCTCGAATTTCCAGTGAAAAAGTTCGTAATCCACTAGTATAAACTGGCTAAAAATAAACGCGCTTTTGCATAGCGCTACAGTTACACTGTATGCTCGTTTGTCCCAATTCCTTGAGATTCGGTATTTTTAGTTATCCTGAAAAGCTTCGAAATTTTCTCCAGGATTAATTTGATTAAGCAGCTTCAACTGAAAGTGAAACCCC
>NW_026018423.1:378-1005 GCF_020466585.1 Dendroctonus ponderosae | reverse complement strand
CACTTGGAAAGTCTACTGTTGCAACAATATGGAAAAACAGAGAAAACATTTTATCAGCGTATGACAAAACAAATGTTAGATGTAGGAAATTAAAATTATCTGCACATGAAAAGGTTGACAAGGGACTTACTAAGTGGTTTACTCAAAAAAGACAGGAAAACGTTCCCATAAGTGGCAGTGTTTTGCAAGAAAATGCTAGTGAAATGGGGAGTAAAATCAAAAACAAAGTGTTTGCTTGTTCTAAAAGTTGGAAAGAGCGTTTCAAGAAGAGGCATAATATCAGTAGCGGAAAAATTGTTGGAGAGTCTGCCGGTGAAAAATTTTTTTTATGAAAACGTTAGAGGCGATCGATAAAAATGAAACATTTTCTATAGATCTCTTAGATGCAGTCAATTTAATTCATAGAGCTTGGCAAAAAGTTAGTCGCAAAACCATTGCAAATTGCTTTAAGCATGGGGGTTTGTAAGAAAAGAAAATGATTATGAACCAGACGATGAAATTCCACTTAACGAATGGTTAGAAAAGTATAAAGACTCTGACTACGAGTATGACACAGACGAAGATGTCCCAATGTTGTCGAAGAACAAGTTAAAACCAAATTGAGTGATTTCAATTTCTTCGAATATG
>NW_026018423.1:0-330 GCF_020466585.1 Dendroctonus ponderosae | reverse complement strand
AAATTATAGACTCCGTAACCTCATCTACAGCTTTAAGCGATAATGAGAAAGATGACGATTTAGGTGAAACGTATTCTACTGTAGACACTAATGCTATTCCAACCATTTCTGAAATGACAAAAAAGTGTCAGAAATTCAGAATTTTCTACAATCACGCCAAGTTCCTAATCATATCTGGGAGTCCTTTTGTGATCTTGAAAACTACATAAATAACATCGATTTTTGCAACAGAAATGTACAAACAAAAATTACAGGCTTTATGAAGTAGATTTCAAATTGAATTTTGTTTATCTTTTTGTGTTCTTTTTAGTCATACCTACTAACTTCTAC
>NW_026018422.1:0-1006 GCF_020466585.1 Dendroctonus ponderosae | reverse complement strand
CGGAAAAAGGAAATATAATCGAGGCCGTATTATCCCAGGACAGTGGATATTTGGGGGCATCCAACGAGGCAATGGGAACTTCTTCGTAGTTCCCGTTGAAAATCGAAATTCGGAAACTCTTACCGAATTACTTTTTTGTTTTCATTGAAATTTTCTACTTTGGTGGCAGTTCGGCAACATGGCTGACCAGTATGCAATGTTTGGCTGCGCGTACCCTGCGTGCAGGTATGTGCGCGTTCCACAGCAGTTCGTAGCGTAAAGCTTTACCCCCGATTTGTTTGGGTCCAACATTAAATTCTATCGATCGGCGATTTATCAATGAAAAACAGGTGATAGAGATAAAGTAGGTACCGAGCAAAGAGTAGAATTAATCGGAAAATCAACTGGCCTGGCTGCTAGCCATAGGCGTAGTAAAAATCTGTATTATCGATTTATTCTAAGCATGAAAGATTCATAGATTTTCTGACCTTTTTCTCCACACAATATGTTTGAAATTATAAACGCTATAGAAATAACACAAATTTTTTAAGCATTTGATAGCGATTCAATAGGGATCGAATATGGCTCTTAGCTTATAAATTCAAAACAACTCACGCCACTGATCCCTGTTTACAATCGTGCAAAACAGTACAGGTTAGGAAAGTTTAGGACGATTTTCCTGCAATTGAAACGACTTCGCACGATTTCTTTTAAGCGTAACAGTTTATTAATATCACGATTATCACTTGCTATCACCAAAAACACGAGAAATTGCCGTATTTACTTGTCCAACAAATCCTCTTGCCCTCTTACTATCATGTCACTATCACCACAGATTACAGAGTATAGATTGGACAGTTTTGTTTTCCCGCCAAAATGATTTTGCTAAATGCAACCACTGAGAGGCGTCGTCCAAAAATCCAGAGGATCAACTGATTGTTTGCATGCGTTTGTTTTGTACATATGTCCATAAGAGGACTCTGAACATACAGTATTTTACAGTTAAGATTATTCCGTCAATTTTCAA
>NW_026018421.1:0-1008 GCF_020466585.1 Dendroctonus ponderosae | reverse complement strand
GAAAAAGCAACAGGACAGGAGAGAGAATCCAGTACACCGGAGGATACCAACAGCCAACATAATGCGCAGGCTCCGATGACACTGGCTCCGACTGCGCCCGAGGTATTGCATCAGAACAGCGTAAGCGTTCAAGCAAACCACTTCTGAAAGTGACTGAAGATGAAAGTCACTCGTGCTTGCGAAACGTCACGAACAAATTCTACCGAACGACGGCCTTAAAAACCCATTAGTTTCAAGATGGTATAGTTTAGAGGCCATGTTAGAAAGATTTGTACACCTAAAAGAATGTGTTGTTTTAACTCTGAATGAACTTAATGCTTCTCATATGTGGAATGAAGATGAAGAAGACTATTACAAAGTTGTAGAACTCCTTAAAGTTTTTGGTCCGATAAAATTAACAGTCGAAGCTTTAGGTAGACAAGACGCAAATTTAAGGTATATTTAAATTTTTACCGGGTGAAGTACAAAATTTGAAATCCGAAATTAGTTAGAAATTATTACACACTATAAAGGCGCGAATTGAAGAGAGAACGGATACCGTATTAGTTACACCTATACTTTATTTACAAAATTCTCAAACTGTTTTAACGAAATCTTCTAATAAATTCCCTCCATTAGCAACGAAAAATGCTATATATTTTTATCCGGACAAAAATTATCAAGATTATATAAAAATTATTCTACGGGGGAAGAATGTGATATTCAAAAACGTGTTGAAAGCGATATTCAAGAGCCTGACAATGTTTTATTGAAAAATGCTATTGAAGTGTCAATTAATAAATATTTAAAGAAACCGGAAGAAGTGTCTTGCTCTACTCAAACTCCAATAAAAAAGGTATTTTCCATTTCGGGGAATTTTGTGAATAAACTAAGGACACGGCTAAATAGAAAATTGATAGACGTCCTCTGTTTTCTGAAATCATATTTTATTAAACAAAAAAATTAATAGAATATTTAAATTTGTATTAAAATTGCCCGGAATAGAAAATACTCGGTCCTTTGCTTAAT
>NW_026018420.1:0-295 GCF_020466585.1 Dendroctonus ponderosae | reverse complement strand
AAAACTACTCCAACTTCCTCACTCTCGTTGTTACGACGGGATCGACTTTTCATTTCTCTATCCAACGATGCCAAAGCGAATTCTGTGGCTCGAATAGTTCTTGAGAAACTTCGAAAAAAGCAGCATCATGTTCAAGTGGATTTTACAACTCAAAAAAAACCACGCGAATCTAAAACTTCTTGAATTCAAACATTTTTTGAAAAAACTGCCAACATTTGCTTATCGATGGTTCACTTTCTAAAAAGGCCATTTATTTCTCTCTAGAATGATGTACAAATGAGGGTTCTTGCTCATT
>NW_026018419.1:0-1009 GCF_020466585.1 Dendroctonus ponderosae | reverse complement strand
TAAGGTTTGCTGGTAACTATTCCACGTAATCTTGACTGTTTAATTGTCAACGGCCCCCCGAAATCAATGCCTACTTTTTTAAATGGACGAGCTATCGATACCCGATGTGGTGGTAGTGCACCCATAAATTGAGTGGCTCCTTTCGCCTTTAACCTGTGACAGATCACACATTCATTCACAACTGATTTCACTCTTCCCAATCCGTGAATTATCCAATACCTTAATCTTAAATTTGCTAACACTGTTTGAGGACCAGCATGAAAAAGTTTGAGATGTTCGAATCGAATTAATAACTTGACTGCATAATGATGTCCTGGTAGAAAGTTAGGAAAGTTTTGATCAAATTCTACCGTTGCGTTAGCTATCCTACCATTAACCGGTAAAATTCCTTCTTCATCAAGAAATGGATTCAAACATGCTAGGTGACTATCTTTAAAACTAGCCTGCAAATTAACAGATGACTGCAGTTGTTTTCTAAGTTTCGTTTTCTAAGCTTTCGAATTGAATTTGTTTCATAATGGTATAATGAGCTTGTTGTAAATCGTCATTGCTTAGTGGCTCCGAACTTCTCTTTAAAAATGTATGGCAATATGACACTGCCCGATGCAGTCTAAAAAAATTTGAAACATTATTCCGCTTAATAACATTTTCTACAACTGTCTGAGTCATTGTCACCCTTTGCCTTTGTTCCGAAATAACTGTAACATCTGGATGGCCATTATTAGAAAAATCATTATTAAACTCCAAAAGGTAATTAGGCCCGTGCCACCATAAATGTTTATCCATTATCTCGGAAACAGATATACCTCTAGATATACAAACCGCAGGGTTTTCTTTAGACCCAACGTGATTCCAAGTGAAAGTATTTTTGCAATTCTGTTTGCCACAAATGCAGTCCATCTGTTTGGAGTACATCTGAGCCAACAAAGAACAATAGTGGAATCTGTCCACAAAAACACCTTGCCAATTTTCAATTTGAGAGCTGGAACAACACGATGAACCAACCTAG
>NW_026018418.1:0-910 GCF_020466585.1 Dendroctonus ponderosae | reverse complement strand
AGCTCAATCGATTTCTTTCGACGTAAGAAGGTCACAAATATGCATTTATAAAGTGTTTGGGTCAATAATAAGGAAGAAATCGTCGGCTAAAGATCGTGAACTATCAAAAATCGCCAAAGTTTGAGAGTCGTTTTTTCGAAAACGGTAAAAAACCGTCAAAAACGGTTTAGTCGTAATAAGCTTTCAGCTGGAGTGTTTCAAAAACTGCATTTTACTAATTGGGTTTCATCAGGGATTCCTAACCTGTAAAGAGTTAGACTAGAAGGAGAAAACTGTAAGCTTTTGGAGCCGCAAAAGTATGAACGCGCTTTACTCCAAAACGGTTGCAAATTTCGGTTTAGTCCTAATAAGCTTTCAGATAGAGCATCTAAAAAACTGTATTTTACGAATTGGGTCTCATCAGGAATTTCTAACCTGTAAAAAGTTAGAAGCAAAAATGTGGAATTTAAAGCGTTTGACGAAGTTTCGACGAAGTAAAAATTTTGAATATCGTTTATTTTATTACGTTTCGGCGAGACAACAGCGCCATCATCAGATTTAAATTTTACGCAAACTCATAATTGGTAAATATTAACGTTCTCTTAGGTCTTTGCCTTCTCGAAACCTTAAATTTGTATTTCGAGGGACTGCTAACCTGTAAAGAGTTAGAAGCAAAAATGGGGAATTTAAAGCATTTGACGAAGTTTCGACGAAGTGAAAATTTTGAATATCGTTTATTTGATTACGTTTCGGCGAGACAACAGCGCCATCATCAGATTTAAATTTTACGCAAACTCATAATTGGTAAATATTAACGTTCTTTTAGGTCTTTGCCTTCTCGAAACCTTAAATTTGTCTTTCGAGGGACTCCTAACCTGTAAAGAGTTGGAAGCGAAAATGTGGAATTTAACGCATTTGACGAAGTTTCGAC
>NW_026018417.1:0-540 GCF_020466585.1 Dendroctonus ponderosae | reverse complement strand
AATGCCTTATTTTGGACCGTTTGAATCTTTTTTATGTGTGTGCTTTTTGTGAGTCCCCATAGCTGAATACCGTAGAGCCATGTAGGTTTAATAATTTGTTTATAATTAAAAGTTTGTTACACAAAGTCATCTTGGAATGCTTGCCAATCAGCCATCTATATTGCGCAATTTTTATTTTCAACTCTTTTACTTTCTTTCTGACATGTTAATTCCATCTTAATTTAATGTCCAAAGTCATACCAAGGTATTATGCAGTATTTGCATATGGGACGCAGGTTCCATTAATATTTATTACTGCGGGATCTGTCAAATTTTGGTTGGTAAAGTTAACATCGGTCGATTTAATTTCGTTGAGTTTAATTTTCCACTTGGTGGTCCATTTATAAACAGCATCGCTCGCTTTCTGTAGTTTCTGTGCGGCTGTTACTCGATTTGTGTCAGTTGTCATTAATCCTATGTCATCCGCATATGTTGCTATTGTAACTTCTTTCGGTTGGGGTATATCACTGGTAAAAAGTAAATACAGGACAGGCCCTAGAA
>NW_026018416.1:0-994 GCF_020466585.1 Dendroctonus ponderosae | reverse complement strand
AAGAGAAACCAGCTGTAAAACAAATTTGCAGAAAACTTCCTAAAATCCAACAAAAACGACGATTTGGAGCTGGGAAGAGACTTAGCACGTTTACTTAGCAAGAAAAACACGATTGTGGTGTTTGGCCAACTTTGTAGTTAGCGAAAAAAACACTTTTGTGGTGCATAGACCAAGTTTGTATGACAAAGTTAAATTTCTGAAGAGAAACCAGCTGTAAAACAAATTTGCAGAAAACTTCGTAAAATCCAACAAAAACGACGATTTGGAGCTGGGAAGATACTTAGCACGTTTACTTAGCGAGGAAAACACGATTGTGGTGTTTGGCCAACTTTGTAGTTAGCAAGAAACACTCTTTTGTGATGCATAGACCAAGTTTGTATGACAAAGTTGAATTTCCGAAGAGAAACCAGCTGTAAAACAAATTTGCAGAAAACTTCCTAAAATCCAACAAAAACGACGATTTGGAGCTGGGAAGATACTTAGCACGTTTACTTAGCGAGGAAAACACGATTCTGGTGTTTGGCCAACTTTGTAATATCCAAAACTTCCTAATATCCAACAAAAACGACGATTTGGACCTAGGAAGATACCTTAGCACGGTTACTTAGCGAGAAAAACACGATTGTGACGCTTGACCAACTTTGTAGTTAGCGAGAAAAACACTTTTGTGATGTATAGACCAAGTTTGTATGACAAAGTTAAATTTCCGAAGAGCAACCAGCTGTAAAACAAATTTGCAGAAAACTTCCTAAAATCCAACAAAAACGACGATTTGGAGCTGGGAAGATACCTTAGCACGGTTACTTGGGGAGAAAAACACGATTGTGACGCTTGACCAACTTTGTAGTTAGCGAGACAAACACGTTTGTGATGTATAGACCAAGTTTGTATGACAAAGATAAATTTCCGAAGAGAAACCAGCTGTAAAACAAATTTGCAGAAAACTTCCTAAAATCCAACAAAAACGACGATTTGGAGCTGGGAAGATATTTAA
>NW_026018415.1:0-884 GCF_020466585.1 Dendroctonus ponderosae | reverse complement strand
AGCTCAATCGATTTCTTTCGACGTAAGAAGGTCACAAATATGCATTTATAAAGTGTTTGGGTCAATAATAAGGAAGAAATCGTCGGCTAAAGATCGTGAACTATCAAAAATCGCCAAAGTTTGAGAGTCGTTTTTTCGAAAACGGTAAAAAACCGTCAAAAACGGTTTAGTCGTAATAAGCTTTCAGCTGGAGTGTTTCAAAAACTGCATTTTACTAATTGGGTTTCATCAGGGATTCCTAACCTGTAAAGAGTTAGACTAGAAGGAGAAAACTGTAAGCTTTTGGAGCCGCAAAAGTATGAACGCGCTTTACTCCAAAACGGTTGCAAATTTCGGTTTAGTCCTAATAAGCTTTCAGATAGAGCATCTAAAAAACTGTATTTTACGAATTGGGTCTCATCAGGAATTTCTAACCTGTAAAAAGTTAGAAGCAAAAATGTGGAATTTAAAGCGTTTGACGAAGTTTCGACGAAGTAAAAATTTTAAATATCGTTTATTTCATTACGTTTCGGCGAGACAACAGCGCCATCATCAGATTTAAAATTTGCGCAAACTCATAATTGGTAAATATTAACGTTCTTTTAGGTCTTTGCCTTCTCGAAACCTTAAATTTGTCTTTCGAGAGACTCCTAACCTGTAAAGAGTTAGAAGCAAAAATGTGGAATTTAAAGCGTTTGACGAAGTAACAATTTTGAATATCGTTTATTTCATTACGTTTCGGCCAGACAACAGCGCCATCATCAGATTTAAAATTTACGCACTCATAATTGGTAAATATTAACGTTCTTTTAGGTCTTTGCCTTCTCGAAACCTTAAATTTGTCTTTCGAGAGACTCCTAACCTGTAAAAAGTTAGAAGCAAAAATGTGGAATTTAAAGCGTTTG
>NW_026018414.1:0-688 GCF_020466585.1 Dendroctonus ponderosae | reverse complement strand
GTGTTTTGACTGAATTGTGCAATTTTAGCTTCCTTAAAACCCCAATTAATGAGGGGCCACTGTGTGCAACTCTGACGACAATCTTTCTGAAAATTAAAAACTTGTCCTTGACAAAACTGGCTCAAAAGCGGCACAAAACCATGTTCAACAATCAGAAGAATTTAAGAAAAACATATTTTTTTGTCAAAATTCTCCAGCTTACACACCTTAGGTCTTAGCGCGAATTTCCCATTGATTTATTTTCCTCCTAAAAGTTATTCTTGATAAACATATCTGTTACCCAAAAACTTATCCAACGTGAAAACGTGACTTCAAGAAAATGCATCAAGAAAAAAAGTCATTGCATTAGCCGAATGAATGAAAAGTTTGAGCTATGCGAGAATGAAGGTGGTTCTTGAACAGGCAAATAATAATTTTGTTTAATTGTTTTCAGCCCTTTCGGTCCGGTTCCTGACCAGGCGATACTTGGGCGAGTATGACCATAAATCCGGTAAGTTCATTCTGCAAAAATGTGCAATTTCCCATCGATAAACAGTGATAATGAACAGAGAAACCTTTCGCTCAACGTTCTCAAGTTTCCCTCAATAATCGAGCGGAAAATGCGGCTTTCAGCGCACTTACAACAGCCGATCGGACTCGAGTAACATAAACAGGATTTATTGGCAGGAATGTAAAAAATCTATTGCTT
>NW_026018413.1:0-966 GCF_020466585.1 Dendroctonus ponderosae | reverse complement strand
CAAAATCGTGAATAAATGATTGGTGCGTCAACCGAAAGAAAATGAGTTGACTTCATCCACCAACTAAAAAGTTCTGGTAGTTTTCCTACCACGACACTCAAGAATTCACCACTTGTCCAAAACGCCTGAACTCGATTGTTTCATCAAAACATGAGTCTTACATAACAACAAATTCACAGCGCGTTTGAGTTTGAGTTATTTTTTACAAATTATATGCCAAGGCTTAAAGTAGCAACAACGCTACACATAGAAACTGATGATGGTGGAAAACACCGAAACGTATTTTAATTGATAAATAGACAATAAATGACTGAAGCCCAGGAATTGAAACACAGTCAGGAAAGTATGTCCAATTTATATATATATATATAAAAAATTGGTCATTCTTTTGAACATGGAAAGCATGGATCCACCACTTTCCATTGCAGGGCATTGACTGCAGTTTGTGTTGATGTAGAGAAGAAAATAAAGAATCGAAATCCATTGAGCATCCGTTCGTTTGACTGCAACCGTATGGTTTGTCGACAGTTGAAAGTCCCTTTCGTAGAAACGTTTAGCGAAGGATGCGGAATGGAATCCTCTACTACGCCAACATGTGTTACGTCATATCCTGCTCTGACCTGGGTCAATAAAGCATATCCTTTTTAAATATCGACGACTTGCATGCCCCGATATTCGGTCTCACTTTATGCAAACACCCACGTGTTCCACGAAGGGCTCAACTGTTTTTTTCCCCTGCGGGGATGATGGATATAAATAGATGTTCTCCGTTCGATGTCTATGAGGCTCATCACATTCGTACACTTTCGTTTTAGAGGTCTGGATCGAGTTGGCTCAATGAATGGCATGGAAAAAGTTGCGTCCTTTTTTTACCAGAAAAAACTGAAAAAGATTTTCATCCTTTTCTTCCTTTACGGCTTAATTTATAATGGACAATGAGGCTCCTAACGAGCTTGACAACAAAGT
>NW_026018412.1:0-831 GCF_020466585.1 Dendroctonus ponderosae | reverse complement strand
AATTGAAATCCCACGAACAAAACAAAACCAAAATAAACCTATTACGAACCTTTTCATTCCATTTATTCCGGGACTTTCAGATCAAATTAAACGAGTAGGTAAAAAATTTAATATTAGGACTATCTTCAAAACTGAAAATACAATTAGAAGTAAAGTTTCAGTAACAAAACCTCATGATATAATTGAAAATACAAAAAATTTAATTTATAAAATTCCTTGCGAATGCAATAAATTTTATATAGGAGAAACCTCAAGACCATTACACAAAAGACTCAAAGAACACCAATCATACATTAAAAACAGAATATCATAAATCACACATTTGCCATCATGCATTTGATAATTGCCATAAAATTCAATGGAATAATTCCACAATTTTAACAAAAGAACAATCCAGAAAAAAACGTAAAAGAAAGAAAGCGCACTAATTTTACTAAATCAAAATAATTGTGTTGCTTCATGTTCATTTAATTTAAGTCATACAAGGTTACCTATGCTAAAATCTGAAGTAGACCAGAGAAACATACACCCAAATTAAATTTACAGCAAAATTATTAATTAACATTATCTTTATTAATTTAAACAATGAGATTAAGTCAAAGTCACATAACTAACAATTTGCACAGACAAATTATCAGAGCGAATTTTCATATACTGTATTATCCTACTAATTTATTAACATACTCTTTTTTAGGTTCATTTAGGTTCTTTTGATAACGATAGCAGAAAATAGCTATCAAAACGTCAAGGTAAT
Organism: Dendroctonus ponderosae; assembly: GCF_020466585.1. NCBI lineage: Eukaryota > Metazoa > Arthropoda > Insecta > Coleoptera > Curculionidae > Dendroctonus > Dendroctonus ponderosae. The sequence goes on along the minus strand of NW_026018412.1, from coordinate 77 downwards.
TTTCCAAATTAATTTCTCTACTGATTGGAATTTTCTCTTACAGCTTGAGCCTAAGTGTGTCGCAGGGTACCCTCTAG
>NW_026018411.1:0-1015 GCF_020466585.1 Dendroctonus ponderosae | reverse complement strand
TTTTTAATATTCTCAAGTTTTCGAAAATCACGTGATGCACATAACCAGAGATAAACATAGATAAAGACCATAGAGAAACTGCTATATATTATCCGTCTCTATACGTGCTCTATGTGTAGTTTCCACAGAACTCCCGGGCGATTTTTGGCAATTTTTTCAGTCTCTATGTAAGATGTTGTAAAAGAGAATGTGCAAGCTTTGGTTTAAAAATTCGCAATTTCATAATTTGAGCAGTTAGAGCCTTGAATTTTCTTCTCCAAGTGGCAAAAGGTCGTCTTTATACGCGCTATGTGTAGTTTGCACAGAACTTCCGGGCGATTTTGGGCATTTTTTCAGTTTCTATGCAGATGTTGTAAAGGAAAATGTGCAAGCTTTGGTTTAAAAATTCGCAATTCCATGATTTGAGCAGTTAGATGCTTGAACTTTCTTCTGAAAGTGGCAAAAGGTTGTCTCTATACGTGCTCTATGAGTTGTTCATATCACGCTCCTGGGCGATTTTTGGAATTTTTTTGAATTTCTATGCTAAACGTTATAGAGGCCAGAAAATAACGTAATGTGAGCAATTGGAGGCTTGAATTTTATCCTCAAAAGGTTGTGCTTTAACATTCTCTGTGTTTTTTTTATAAATATTCTTTCTTTCTTGCATTCTTGAACTTCCAGGTTGCAGTTGGTCTAGAAAATGTCAAAGCTCTAGTACAAATATAGACTTTTTGTAATGAGGATAGTCGAAAACCAGAATGTTTTTTTGATGKGTTGTAGAACAATTAACAATTCAGGCATCTGCTGCACATCTTTAACCTTGCAAAAGAGCAAACTGGAAATAAATACTATAMAGAGTGATCGATCAATCCCCGCATCACCCATACGCAATGACCATTAGGACACGCACTTAAATTATTAAATACTTTCCTGAAWMGCTCGAGTTGTTTGTCTAGAATATATTTTACTTTCTCTATGATAAAGACATAGAACAAGGTATAGAACAGGATAAAGACAAGCAGCAGTTGTCTTCTGT
>NW_026018410.1:0-790 GCF_020466585.1 Dendroctonus ponderosae | reverse complement strand
GTCCCTCAATCGAGCGATAAACAACATTAGGAATGGAACGGCAACAATAGATATAAATGTATACCAGGAGTTACAGTTTCCCGTTCGCATAGAAGTAAAACGGCCCCATAAAACGTCCTAGTTACCGACATGGCAGCTCTTATTCCAAATAGGTAAAAAACGGCCGTGATAAATATCTGGTAGAGCCGTGTCCATTTAGCTTATTATGCCGATATCTTCATTCAATGTAAAGTGGTTCGGCTTGCACGGAGCGCTAACAAGACGGTGCGAGGTGGCGGTGTCACTCAGGCCATAACGAAGCAGTACCGCCCAACTGGGCAGACCAAAGCCCGTTCCTCAACACACAATGTGCTATTAAGCACTCTGCAGCCCAGACGTGGTTCTACTCGGAAATTTTCGCCGGACCTGCAAATAAATTTCAAATCAGACTCATTAGCTGAACAAATGACTTGTTTGTTTGCTTCACGTTCGATTTTACTGCCCGCCTAACCATGAATTAGCTGCACGAAAGGGCCGCAGGACTGTGTCCTTGCAAGTACAGAGGCTGCTCCATAACGTGCGCCACTTCATTGTTGTTCGCCTCAACTGGAGCGACCAAGGTGCTGTCGTCGACGCATAACAAAACCAGGTATATTTTTTGGTCCTTCGGGTCGGATGTAACGGGTGGTGTTCCAATAAGAACGACGGTTTGGAATTGCGCCATTTGCAGTAGGTGGGTATCATGATTTGATATTAAAAGAAGCAGTTCGTTAGTGGACAACGCGTACAATGAGGATCCAACTGAAGCCAC
>NW_026018409.1:0-961 GCF_020466585.1 Dendroctonus ponderosae | reverse complement strand
AAGATTACAAAATAGGTATCTAAATATTGATAATTTGTTGCTACAAAATAAAATAACAGATAATAGAACATATTATTGCATTAAAAGTTATTAATAATAGTTGTGACACTTTATTTGCACTTAATTTTGGGCATTTTTCATAAATTGACCCTGCCTTCTTTAGAAAATATCCGCTCAACATCTGGTTTAACAATTGTCTCCGATGAAAATCACTAAACAAGTAGATAGTAATATTTTACCAGTTCGGAACTTTGAATCGTGCAATACAATACAAATGGACATCATCGGGGCAGCATCTGGACTACAGACGGAGAGTAAGACATAGGGAACCGGTACCGGGATTCTATCGATACGATTTAATTTAATTTAACCTTTTATTGATACGAATTTGCGTCCACAATCAATCAGGCGATTTAAAATAGGTCCAACAGTTTTTTAGAAACTTTATTGTAGTGGATCTTAGGCACAATTTTGTTGCACAACATCGATTGTTAGTTCTTAAAACAATATTTAACAGTACACGGCAATGTGCAATGATAAATACCCGGTCGTTTGAAGATGATTTTCAAAAGTTTGCAATACATTTTTCTGCAAATTAATGGACGATCCGTATTTGTTTGCACTTAAACTGCTTTAGTGTGTATAATTGTGTGTGTACTTTAATTGGAAATTAAAAAGAACGCGAAACGCGAACATGCATATAGTACATGAGCACCCTTACTTAGTATTTGCAGTATCTGCAGCTTCTCCCTTTTTAAATTGTTGATTTATTGTTATCAGCGTTACAAAATAAACTGCACCAAACACAACAATATCATAATCAATAATTAATATGTCTAAAGCACCGTCAGTTTAATAACGCAATTTGTATTTGAAAAGTTTATCAGATCTACAGATGCACCCGCACTAAGAGAAAAATGTCGAATTCAAAGTGCATTTGTGCGTCCCAAGCCTCAGGCGC
>NW_026018408.1:0-1016 GCF_020466585.1 Dendroctonus ponderosae | reverse complement strand
CACTCGAAGACGAGGAAAGCCCCTGGGAGAGATGGAATCACCAACAAGATGCTCAAGAGCCTGCCGAGAAAAGGACTGGTAGCTGTCACAAATCTCATTAATGCCATTTTTAGGACTGGACACTTCCCACGCATCTGGAAGCACGCAGACGTCATTATGCTCCCGAAGCCCAAGAAGAACAGGACTTTCCCTCAGAACTACAGGCCCATAAGCCTGCTGTCCAACCTTGGGAAGATAGCTGAATGAGTTATCTTGCAGAGGCTTACGAGAGAAACGAGTAAGCTCGACGTGCTGCCACCTGAGCAGTTTGGGTTCCGTGGTAAACACTGCACTGAACTCCAACTGCTTAGGATTGTAGAAGGGTGAGCCAAGGAGATGAACCAGAAGAGGACAACCGGCATCTTAGCACTGGACGTCGAAAGAGCGTTCGACAGAGTCTGGAGAAAGGGACTCATCTATAAAATGATGAAATCAGGTATTAGTGAGAAGATGTGTCAGTTAATCGACAGTTACATTTGCAGAAGGACATTCAGCGTCAAAGTTGGAAACTGCAGGTCAGAGGACAGAAGCACAGAAGCTGGAGTGCAGCAAGGAGCGGTACTATCTCCGATGCTATACAATATCTTTACCAGCGACATACCAAGGACCGCCAACACGACCCTGGCTCTCTTTGCGGATGACACAGCTCTATTGTTATCTTCGTGGCGAAAAGAGCATGTGCGACGAAACCTGCAACTTGCCACAGATGAACTGCAGAAGTGGTTCATCAAATGGAAAGTGAAGATTAACGCATCAAAGAGCCAGGCCATCCTTATTGGAAGGAAACGTGACAGGATTGATGGAAACATCAATATTGACGGAGAAGAAGTCCAATGGGCAAGTAATGTCAGGTATTTGGGTGTTGTTTTATATACGCGATTGACCTGGAGGCAACATGTGACGACAGTGATCAACAAGGCAAAGGCTACAGCTGCAACGCTGTATTCACTCCTGAACCGAAGAAGCGAAATGAGTGT
>NW_026018407.1:0-31646 GCF_020466585.1 Dendroctonus ponderosae | reverse complement strand
TAAACTAACAAACTTATTCTCTGCAGGCATAATAACAGTTTTGATCCATCACATTTTCCGTTTGTTTTTATAGATTCGCATTTAAAATTGTCTTAATATGTGCCTCATAATCACAAATTACTTCTCTCCTTCATACCAAAGACCTGGAAAAAGCGAAATATTCAGTAACAGCAAAATCTCAGAAAATTGCTGGTGGGAAGATGTTTCTTGATCAAACGCAAGCTTTTGTGTCTTCTTCTACTTCTTTAAATCTGCCTTATCAGGAAGTGTCATAATCTTACTTTCATCAATATTATGCCTATTGTTCACTTGATTTTTTCTATTGTGTTCTTCTTGTGGCTTTTAGTTCGAGAGTGCCCGAAGATCTTGGCACAACAATTACATTAAACTCCACTTACGTCGAATTTTACGTGGAAGCAATGGTCTATTTCCTTTGCCGAGCCCTTCGTACGCGACAATGAGCTAGTAAAGCAGTTTCTCCAAATTCGTAGAAAATTGAAACACAAATATTCAACACTTACTCTTCGCTTCACCTTTTCTCATATATCACATTTTCGATGTTCTGTTCTCGAAATCAAATCAACTAAAACACAAATGACATTTCTTATTAGTGCTGCCGCTGTCTTTTCTGCAGGTAGAAAGGTTGATAGGGTCCTAACTTAAAGCAATACTTCTAAAGGACCCGTGAGACAGTTAGAAATGCGTTCTGCAAAAAGAACTCAAACTTAATAGAAAACACTCCAACAAAAAGTCCTCGACACATCCTGCTTGAGATCGGAATACAAATTATGCCAAGGTATACGAAGGGATAAAGTTCGGTAAAGCTCTATCTGAAATAACAATCTCGGGTAATTTTCGCGGTGTTTTTATACAATAAAAGTTGGAACTGCCGGTGAGATATCGAATGGATTTATTAATCGATAAACTGGGTAAAGAGCGAACCGGAGAATTTGTTTAAAACGGATTAGTACTACGGGAGCATTTGGTTGGTAACTCCCAAAGATTTTCATATTATTTCGAAGAAAATTGGTGGGTAATTTAAGTTGTTTTCGATTATAGCGGGCCTGGTAAAATTTCATCTTAAATACCGGCTTTTCAGTCGTATGAATAATTTCACGAAATACAGAGTTGAAAGTTGGAGCAAGTTCGGTTATTAAAATTCATTCTAAGTTTTCCGGAACTCCGGAACTTTCAGTCACGGTTTTCTTGCCATCGCAGCGTTTGTTGGCACATAGACGCTTTCTGATGAATTAAATTGAAATCATAAATTTAATTAATTTAAACAACCTAAATTTCATTTTATGCGAAACGAAGTCCCAAGTGGCCAAGATCTAGATAATAGAGTGATCCAGTTTTAAGATGTTTTAAGATTTTAATTCATCAGATTCTTAATTTAACATTAGTTGTCTTTCCGAAAAGTGCATTTTGACAATGAATAGTTTCCTCATGGATATGGAAATGTATAAACGTAGGTACGTTTTTTTCTCTGTAGTCGTTTTTGCAAGAATGTCACATTCCTTGCGTTCAAATGGAACTTCAAAGAGTTTTTATGTGATGGTATTTGACCACGGACTTTGATGAAATTCATAATTCTAGAAAGTTGAAAGCGCGGATGATGTAGTGTAGGAGATCTTAAATACTCTATAATTCTGCAAACTAAGAAACTTGTAATAATTTAATTAAAGAAAATACAACCATCATTCATGTCCACATAAAGCATGGCCCCTGAATAAGACTTGATAGTCAGCAGATCCTGGCAATAAATCAACCACAATTTATAACTCACAATCCATAACGCGTTCACTAAGATAAATAGCTGTTCAATGTGGCAACCCTGCACAATGAAAACAAGGCCGCCAACTTGAAACGAGGCGGTAAATATGAAATCGCTATTCATTCGGTACAGTTTTACGTCCGAAAGGTTGGCAGTAAAATTCACAATTTATGGCGTACGCAAACATGTATAGTTGCCAAAGCATAGTAAATGTATAATTTGAATGTCCAGAATGGATTCACATCAGTTCCATCGCCTGGCAATTCCAATTCACGATGTTATTCACAACACGTATGTTATTTTTTTGCAAACTTGTCTTTGATGGCATGATTGCTATTATTATAATTATTTATATAATTCAGCTGATGGATTTGCAGGAGAAATGTATTGAAAAATTCTGGAAATCCGGTGTTACCGGGCGTTTCGTCTATAAATTCCGTGCACATTTTCAAGTTGATAAAACACAAAATTTTGCTGTGCTTACTAAAGCCTAACTAAACCTGACAGAGCCATTAGATGAGTGAAAGCATTGACAAGTTAATTTTAAAGATGAATTGGCCCGAGACAATCAATTTGAATGTTGGCTACCCTAACTCATTTTCCCCGAATGAATCCTATTGACTCTCAAAATAGTCGAAATGATATTGTCAGAGCAGACAGTTGGGTTTAACCCTGTAGGTTATTTATGACATCAGCAGCAGATTTAATAGGACATAATTCCGTCCCTCTGTTATTTAAATTATTGGAGCAGGTGCAGACCAGAAATCTCAGCGAGTGAGCTGGTTCAGCCCCGACACGGCCGAACATTTAAATGACCCATAATTTAGAAATCCGGCATACGCACGTCCCCCATCACCGATCTACAGGAGTGAAAATCACGAGAATCGAATGGATAGATGTGTAATTTCGTGTTTCCTGAAGGACGCTTTCAATTTGCCAGAAATGATAATCATTCTTTCTTAATGCATGGCAGTCGGATGGTTCTGAGGTATTGGTCGATCGTCTTCAATCTGATCGTGATCTGAATAATTTACCGATATCTAACAAACTTCGCCTGTTTAGTTGATTAGTTAGACAAACTAATTTATCATTTCGAGAAGCGGTCTCCAGACTCTTGAAGATTATTAAATCAGGAGTGTTAAGAAATGTTTGCAAAATTTTACGAACAGTGACAGTCTTAAGTGGAAACGATGCCTTGAAGCCCTGGAGTATTCCTGGTGTCGTTTTGAATCCTTCCGGTTTTTTTAACGTAAGAGCGACACAGCAGCGAACCAACGGCGTTATATTCAATTCTGTATCAGAAAAGAATCTTTGTGAAATGTATACAACTCACAAGAGATGTTCGAAGTTCTGGCAGTTTAACTCCAAACATGTTTGTGTCCGTGTAATCACTATTGTGTATTCTTCGCAGCATTATTGATTTGAAGTAAGAATCGTAATTTGTATTTTCGAATGTATAAGTATTCCAACAGGTTACCAATCAAACATGGGACCATTTCAAAATAATACTTATTAACAAAGATGAAATTCGATTTTAAACTGTTAGTATCTTCTAACAATTTTGTCGTAGTCTACGTGTCCTAAAACCCGTTAAAAGGACTGATTTTAGATCACTCTGTGGAGGTCAAATTACTTCATTTATTTAAGCAACATAGATACACGTTGCAAGTTTATATAAATAAAGCGCAATATTTGACTAGTTTCTTGGGAGTTCTTTTGAAGGACGTTTGCATAATTTCAGACTGGTGTGAACATTTTATTCCTAATCGAAACAATCGCCTGTTGCAGAAAATTTGCTAGTTTTTCAACAGTTCCAATAGGGCATAAAACAGCAGATAATCCGACGCGAAATTTGTTTAGGAATTAATTTAAAAATATACAGGGTTATTCACGCTATACGGCACGGAAGTTTGGAGCTAAACCGTTTGATTGAAAAAGGCAAAAACTTAGTTATCAACATCCAAGTACCGTTCGATAGGTAATTAAAAATTGCATTTTCTGGTAAGCTAAAGAATAAAGGTGTTGTATTTAAATTAATCAAGTTATAGCCACTTAAAGTTCTTATTTGATTAGTTTAAATTTGTGGACACCCTGTATAAAATGCAATAATATATAGGGTATTTCATTTAGAAACACAAAACTTTGATACTTTTGAAGCTTTTGGGACACTCTGTACATTACAAAAATATGTTTAAAATGTGCACCCGATAAGCGTCTGTGGATTCATCAAATAATACTTTGCAAAAAACAAACGGGCTAGCCGCAAACGTCCGTGCCGTATAGCGTGAATAACCCTGTATTTTCCTTCATAAACGTTGTAGTTCAGAAACAAATCATGTTGAGAAGGGCTCTGTATATTTTATATCCTACTGGAATAGAAACCTGAATCCTTTTATCTGCTCAGTCATTGCAACGGAACTAGATCGAAAAACAGTTAATATTTTTTTTACTACTTCAGGAACATCCATGCATACAACTCGTATGTTGCTGAATTAAGATAAATGTGGTTTTTACGAATTTACTTAACTATGATTTGGAAGTTCAGCTCGATAAATATTTTGCAGCTAATATTGATGAAAATTTATATTTCTTCTAATCATGGGCGTTTCATATTATTGGGCGGGTTGATGTTTGGTTTCTACTTGATCTTGAGATTACTCACAATTATGAAAATTGCTTCCGAACTCAACATGATATGATAACAATTAGGACTCAGACAGTCTCTACCAAACAGGGTGGCTATTTTTCTATCACTTTGCTCGAAACATTAGTTTTTATTTTTTTCCAAAATCCACTTCTTCGTTAAACCTACATGTGATTCGTCGCTACCCTGCAGGTTTTGTAAATTGTATAATATTGTTCAAAAATGTATCAGGAAACGAAAACGTATCTGAGAGACCGATCGAAATCCCAAATTCTTATTTATTCTCAGTTCAGTTATTATAAAACTGCTAAAATTATCTAGCTTGTCAATCAAAAGTTTATTAAATCATATCCACATAAGTATATAATAAACATATATTTTACAGAACGATTATCTATCATCCATCAAACAAAGATCGCCATGCCCTCGATAAACTAAAAGGATTCTTAAAAAATCACAGTTCGGCTATGGTAAAATTCGTGACGCCATTTCAAAAAACTGAAATATTTTCCAGATCAATCATCATCATAAATCATCTAACGAATTATCTCTTTCGCGTTAAAGCTTCAGCCTTGAAACGGTTTTTTTACTGTCTTTACATTAATCAGGAAGTTCAATCTAAAAGCCCAGCGTTTTGCTTAGTTTTCATTTTCGCAGCCATATTCGAACCACTGTAAGACGATCAAGAAAAATGACAAAATAACGGCTTTCACTTCCCCAAAGGGCTGGCAGGCATTCCGAATTTATTCCCGAGTTCTCGAGCAGTTGAGGGAGATTATCAGACGGATTATTCATAAATTTGGGTAATCGTAAAAACATTCGTTATTTTTCAGATGTCGCAAACCGCTGAGGACGTTTTATCGTGGTATTCGGTTGAAGGAAATCCGAGCGCGAAGTAATAAGTAAAAGGAAAATGTTTGGTAATTTAAAACAGAGATCCGGAAAAGATAAATCACAAAACGATTAGAAAGTGTGGAATTCAAGAAAGTTGGTACCAAACCCAATTACGTTTAAACAATTAAAGGGCTCTCTTATTTAGGAGCATGCAAAATCTAGTTTCGGGGATTATTCCGATTATTCATATAATGTTTCTTGCAAAACTTCTTCGAATTATGCATACAACATTTAGGCCGGCGTTAATTCAAAAGAAACAATTTTGAACCCCAACTCGCATAAGAAATAAGCAGCCTCAAATACAATTAAAATGTCCATTAAACTTCCTTGAGTTCTTCCTTTTATAAATGAGGCGTCTCTGGAAAAGCAAAGACTACTTTATATACGGCTCTCTAGGTTGTTTATAAAAGACTCTAAAGTACCAGGAATTAACGTTGGTTGTATTTTTTACTACTTTGGTGGTTTTTCTAGGCACGTTGATTTTAATGACGGCATAAAACGGTTTTATAGGTCTTTGCACGAAACGGACGTATTTTGCTCAATTTATTATTTATGAACCGAATGACTTAACAGTTAATTGCATGATCAAAATATGTGCTTACCGCTTTGCCATTTTAATTTCTCAAAGACTTTCCTCCTAAACCATAGCGTTATTTTCAGCAAATTTCGTTAATTAACGCAGAGTTGAGAATTAGCAGACGAGTCGCGATAAATAAATTTAAAACTTCTTTGGTGTATTTTATTTAATGACTTCAGTAAAATACTCGTGAAACTTCCATCTTCAAATAAATTCAATTGATTTGTTTATATTTTCACATTTTTGCAGCCAATGTTGTTTCATTGTGTTTTTTTAAATAAGCCTAAGCATCATCATTTTCTTAGTGGATATTTTCCATTTGCTCATTAATTGCAGTTTTCCAGCGAATCTTAAACAGTTTGTACAATATGGTTGGCAAAGCCTAATTGCACGATACGCCTTTGCTTGTAGTTTTGTCTTTGTCTGGGAAATGTTGCTCCATAAACACGAACTATTATATGACACCAATTTGCCATAGAACTAAAACAAACAAGGTCCACTAATGGTTGGTGGTATAAAACATTTATGACCAGTTTATCTGATAAAGTTTATTCGCGAAGATATATTCCGTGCCAAAATATTAAACTGACAAACATTAACTTTACAGCCTTCATAAAACCCTTTAGAAAGTATCTCTATATGAGTATTTATGAATCGTGTGATAAGGTATGAAACTTTTTATGGAATGGCAGATAAAAGCTTGTATGGATTTACATAATAACATTGAACATGTAAAAAAAGTTTTGTTTCTCAAAATCATCACCCATTATTTAAGAACAACGAGCAACGGTTAGATGGTATATGCATTCTAAAAACATAAGTAGTAATAATTAGGTATACAATTCCTAATTCCCGTATAAAAGTTGAGTAATTTGAAAATATATTTCTTACTTTTGTTCCATGCTTTGTTGTGTGGTTTCACATTTTAAACGACTGAAGCTGATTGTATATATACAGGGCGTTCACAATGAAAGGAACGAATGTATTTTAAGTGTAGCAGTGAGCTTTTTAAGAAGATATTGTGCCATGCACGAAACGAAATTGAATTTAATTCAATGATTCACATTAATTCAAATCATAAACAAATCTACAATACATTTTTTCATTTTACAAATTTTATAGTTATGATTTGTAGACCGAAGAATAACAGTTGAGTATCGAATTTTATGATCAAGATCAATATTAGAAATACAGAAACTGTTCAAATATCACCTTACAAAGTTCAGTTGGCATATGAATAATTCATATATCAACTGAAATAATTATCACTGGAAGATTACTTTGACCAACGAGTCTCTTTTTGTGCGGAGACAATGTGAATTTGAAATTTTTTTTCCTATCATACTTTGTTTATATTGATGAAAACAGGTAGCAAAACACAAGAAATTACAAAAAAGAACCAACAAACAAAAGATCATCATTTTACCATAAATGCTTGAGAATTATTTGTCCTGACGTTCCTTTATAGTTTAATTTTTTTGGACTCAAAAAGTAGTTGAACATGTTCACACATAAATTATGGTTTCAGCTCAAAAATCTATTGAACTGAATTGAACCATTTTCAAAGTATAAAATTTTACATAATTTGTTTTATTATGGTTGTCATGATGAGAAGAATTTATAATTTATAGAGAAATTTAAAATTGAGTTTACATATAAAACATTTATGGCACTGTGTCACTCATCAGACACCCCGCAAACAAAATTTCATTATCTAAATATGCGCTTTCAGTTATAGAAAGACTAATTTTTTTTCTTTGATTGTCTGTCCGAGGATCTTCTCTAAAAGTTTCCAAATATTTCCCGTTTTTACCTTGGAAGTAACACCAACCACAGCGCGTAAACTTATAGATTAAGTTTTTGAAAAATAAACTGATGTTGATAGCATCTAATAGACTGTTTTTGTTACATGTTACATGCAACACATAATTCCACGTTTAGCAATTTGTTTACTTCATACAACGTTCACTTACTATGTGAGCTGAGCGAGGAATTCTGCAGTAAATGAAGCAACAGAGCTAATTTGCCTAATTCTTCCGATAAATACCTACTTAACAGCATTAAGCGATATACAGAGACAAAAAAAACGGCTTTCGGAATATCAATAACGTTTCATTAAGTAAAAACATGACAGAAACAGGATTTATAAAAATGACGGAATCTGCATTACGCGATATTAAAAACATTTTTGAGGCAACTTAGAATGTGTTTTACCTATGTAAACATGTGTTGTTTTAAAAGTTTGTAACGAATTACAAATCAGTAAATATTAGGACTGTGGAAATTGTAAAATGACTAATTAAGTTTTGGTCATTTCTCACTCTACACATGTATTTCTGCCTGTCTTTGAAACCCTGCTGAAAATGTAACGCTACTGTTGCTTTTTTCTCTTCCTGCTTTGATTGCAACCAATATTCTGTTAAAAAACTATGGCACTTCAATTGTACAACTCTTTTATAAATTGTATAGAAAAATAAAATTAAAAATATTAAATGGGAAATGTCCACAGTTATGCACTATCAGTAAAAGTGTAAGTTAAAAAATATGTTTCCATTGTGAAAGGTCAGAAATTATACTCTCTTACAGAATAGACCAAATTGAGCCATAAAGTCTGAATATTAAATTTTTGACTGGAACTACACGAGCGCGACAGAGGTTAATGAGGTACCTCATTTATTAAAAGAAAAGTCCTATCAGGAACCTTTGTTCGGTTTAATTGGAAGAATAGAGCATAAAAACTTCTGAGAATTGCTTTCCATCGTAAGTAATTTACTAATTATTTTTTTGGAATGGGACAATAAAGCATCGAGTAATGAGATCATTTTCAATGCTGGAAATGACGCTGACATTCAGTGAATTGCATTTATGCTAATAGCACCGTTACGTTTGGAAGTTAGACGGTTAAAAGCATTAAACCCGAATTGGCATACCTAAAGTGGAAGCCAAATTTAAAAAATTATTCTAATTTATTCAGACTGTGAGAAAATATGTCGCATTACAAATGGTTATTTAAATTCCATCATCCAACTGATTAGAGTACATGCGTGATTTTGTCGGAACTTTGTTGCTAAGAATTCCCGTTCGAATTTCGATTCAAAAAATAGGCAAATCCTTCAAACATATTTCCGTAATTGAAATTCCATAACTCCGAAATGCAGCTTATACTATTATGATTTACCTACAGCCGCAGACTCCGCACAAACTTTACATATCTTTCAATTTCCAATAAAAATAGAATTGCTTAAATTTCAATGCCTAGCGAGTTTGATTTATATTGCGAAATATCCTATACATAATTTAGTAAACTTTTCAATTCCGTTACAAAGTTTTTGTTCCGCGTTCAAAAGTCTTTTGAACCTGTGTGGGGCAGACAGGATTCTCTTTGTGCGGCAAAGTGTAACTACGATATGAAATTGAATAATTTAGGAATGGAACCTTTGTTCCCCTTTTCAAATAAACGTGTATGGTTTGAAGGATGTATTTTCCCAGTTTCAAGGAAATTGTTTGGCGGTGAAAACTACAAGCAGCATTCCAACCTGCTAGAATCCATTTAATGGTATTTTATTTAACCAAAATCAATATGTGTAACAAATTTTTGCCATCTCTTGGCTGTCAAAAGCCATCTTCATTTGTAATTATATACAACAGAAGTTTTAAAGAATTGTATTTTAAATTGTTTGGGTCCCATAAAACTTACAATAATTGTTCAAAATTATATTCTAAAACTTCGGCACGCTTTTTCAAACGTCGCGATTGGTTTCTACGCACCCGATCAAAATAATTTTGAACAACTTTATATGCAACAGAATTATTGAAAAGTGTTAAAATCACAACTACTTCAAACTTTGCGGATATATTGAAGACATAAATATCTCCCAAATTAGGTATCACTCGTAATTTTGTGTTATTTTGGTTGCATCTTGATGTTGTCTAAACTGCTTCAGGACTCAAATGCGTGAAATATCGAGCAAACCATATTTTTGCACATAGCAGTTTTATAGGCCTATAGGGCGTAGCGCCTTATCCATGTCAGAAATATCGGTTCTAACAACCCAATGCTTTCTATTTTTGCACTTCTCACTAATTCCGAACCACCTGTATACCTGCAACATGTTAAGATGTAAACACATTTAATGATGTGAGTTATTCTTCAAATATAATGCCCATGAATTTTTTGCATGCGACTAAAAGTACAACGCAGCTGTTCTTTATACATGCATACATATATTAAAAATGAAATCACGTTCTACGTTACAGTTTCTGCAAATATTTGAAATAATTAATTTATAAATTACTGCAATAAAGTTATGGAAACGATCAAACAATAGATAATTCCCCGCAATTTCCGTGCCACTATTAATATAAAACCCGATTAAAATAAAAGCGACATACCCCTAAAAAAATAATTATCGAAGGATACATTAATTTATTTACCGATACCGGCTGCAATCGATTTAATTTTCAGTTGGATCGTATTTTATTAGTTGGACGTAGAAAATATTGTGTTGGCCATTCTCTGCGAATGACAATGTCGGGCAATTAGAGTCTCTGATCAGATAAAGGCGTAAAATAATTGTTCTTGACCAGAAAATACTTTACGATAGACATTACAGAAAATTCAGCATTAATTAGTGGCAACCAGCGCAATTGGGGTTTAGATAATGGTATTCCTGCTGGTACCCAAAAGTAGCTCGTGCAAGGTTATTGCAGAACTGATAATTTGTCGCAACTGAAACATTCACCTATTACACTTATATAATTTAATGGCAAACATTAGTTTTCATCAAAAAATGCAAATGAGCATTAATTTCCTCTTATTAAAGATCGCTGTCAAGTTCAGAATTTCCATTAAAAGCCAAGTATTGTAGACCTTATAATTCCTCTATTTTAATTGGCAGAAAATACACTCCTCCCACTGGCTGCGAATTAATTAATCCTTCTAGTTACAAATTCGATTTTCGCAGTTTTTTCTTCAACCATAATCCAATCGTAAATTTCACGTGGTCAGTGCATCTAAATTTTGCCCCGTAAACAAAATTTTAATTGAATACCATGAAGCTGAAACCGCCTAAACTAGTTACCAGAAAGTTTGAAGAGAATTATTGATAATGCAGCTCTTTTACGTTGGTTAGCGAAATCTGGAACAGATATTTTAGCTGTGCTGTTCCTGTTTTGTTTCAGCACGCGTTTCATCATTTTGCATTGCAAGACTTGAAAATTCTACGTTTTTATTTATCTGGAAAACATTGCACCAACTATATAAGATCCTTGATTTATACGTTAATGAAGCATCGTTGCTCTTTGCTTGGACGGTAAAAGTTGATCCGTCAGATTCCAGCTGAAATGTTCGCTCGACTTATTAGAAAGTATAATTTTTAAAGATTCATAGGAAAACCAAGTTTGCGAAGTGTTTGTGAAGTTTGGAAGTCGGTTTTGGTGATAAATCAGGCGCCTTCATGATTCCTAAACGCTTCGACAAGCTTTTTGAGCACCCAAAGTTTAATCCAATCTGGCATTAATAATAAAACAAACAATTTTAGATATTTTCTACATTTTTGCTAGTAAAAAAGTAATCAGAAAAATATATTGAATTGTTAAAGATGAATTCGGTATTTTTGCAATTAAATGTTAATGCTGAATTAACAATTACGTACACTGACCCACAGATAACCAACGGAATTCAGCATTCCATTAACTAGATATTATCAAGGGAGACCCCAGTTAATATGAAAACGGAGGCAACTTTTCCAATTATACGACCCAAAAATAAATAACGATGTGTGAAAGCTGATAAACTTTCGCACTCCTGCCAAATTTAATCAAACAAGTAACTGCACTTAAAGCCGTAAAAGATGATAGGAAGGGACAGAAAGCAAGACTGGTGTACCAGCAGGAATTCGGCCATATACCGGTAGCTGACTCACGTAATTAAGCATTTACACTGCAATTTAGCAGCGATGGAACGATCGGACTGCTTCCTCTCTTCAGATAACGGCTGGTTGTCCGGATATAATGTCCTTGATTGATATCTTGTACGCCATATAGGACACATAGCTTGGGTAACTATGCTTATGATTCACCGTTAGTCTTCAGGTGGAACCGATGGAAATGATCCAGAAATATTGCTTGAACTAACGGGCTCTTGGGGAGGCGGCAATTTTGGGTAGTTTCTGATCAAGCCGCAGAAAAATTTACTTTAAAAACGAAAGTTGTCAGAACTGCGGCACCCGTTTCGATATTTTTGCAATATTTATATATCCAAAGTTTTATCAAGCCATCAATAATATATCAATCAATATCAATATATCCGATTCATATATCAATACCATCAATATATACCAATAAGTAATCTGCAGTTTTACGTCGTTTCAAATAGTTAAATTAAACAATTGGGTCACTCACAAAGCCAGAGAAAATCATTTAGAAGGTCCTTAGAAGAAAATCAGAATAAATGCTACTATAAGTTTCTGAGGCCAAAAGTGAATAAATTCACAGATACGCGGTGTGTTAACAGTTCCGTTTTACTTTAATTTCTTATAGCGATTTGTATTAAAAATGAGTGTATTGTTACGAGCATTCTTACATTTTCACTATAAAATGCCACATTTAATGTGTAAGTACTTACAAATTCAATAAATGTATTCAAATTTTAATTAATCGTTTAGGAAATGTGGATAAAATGTCTCGTGTTTCTACTAGGGTTTGTAAGACCTACAAATATTCTCATACACTCTAAGACTGAGGTAATTTTGGCACTTTGTTGAAAGCACTGATTTTAATAAACATTTCATTGCTGAGAAATTACTAAATTACACTTTTAAACCTAGATATATTCAAAACTACCGCTCTAGTCCACTAGTATCAGGTCCATCTATTTTTTAAGTAAAATGCGTTGGAAAATAAGTGTTTGTGTGTTCCAAAAACGTATTCGGTTAGAAATGTTTCCAAAATAGCGTGAGTCGCCCTCTCTAGATTTTGTATGACTCTCAATTGACTTCTCGATTGATTTACATGAAAGTGTAATACGTTTACCCTCTAAAAAAATGCGTTTTTTTGGAATGAGTATTAATATGGCTGGATTTATTATCATATATATGATATAATTAATCAAACTGGATTTAAGAATAGTGATGATTAAAAATTCTCTAATAACTACAATAAAACATTTGCTCCCACAAATCTTTTTGGTGATATAAACAAGTTGAAGGTGGCGAAATCAGACCCGTTAGAAATTTTGTTTATTTGACTTTACTACTACAAAACAGAATCGATAGAGATGATGTGATCAGGAACATTTAGGGTAGAAGATACTTTTCAGTTATATATGATCAAAAGCACACTGTAACATTATTTGACTCAAAAGGAGACGATAGGGACCAACTTTTATTCAGAAAAAACTGTCCAGCTCACCTGGTACTTCAAAGTCAAAATTAGTCAAAAACATTATGTTTCTTGAAATATTGATAGAATTATACTATGAATTTTAACGACACTCGCTGTATATTTGTTCTTTTGTAAAACTCGTATTTTGATGGAGTAACCGAGTTTACACGCTTTGGGCGAGTGGTTAATAATTGAGTGTCTTGGTACATAAACGGGCAGGCTAGAATCAACTGACTTTTTATTAACTTTTGATATTTTTGTGCTCTTTGTAGTGTTGTAAGCGAAAAAATATTGTTTCTGCTTCTTTGCAAATTAACAGTTTTAGACATTAACTGCACTTGTCGTAGTAAGCCTTTTCTTCTTTCATGAGTTCTTTCATTTTGATTTTCAAGCGTTTCCTCATTGAAATGACCGATATGGTTTTAGACCGCTTGTCCTTTGGAAGCTTTTTGTATGAATCGCGTTTCTCAGAAATCGGACGACAAAAAAAATGTCGAATGAGCGCGGTAGTTTTATAACAATATCGCTCTAACATAGGAACAAATCCTCAGCAAGTTTAATTCAAATCCATCTGTTTCCTTTCGAGATAATACAGTTGTAAATTAAGTTTTATTGATATTAAAAATAATAAACTAATGTATACATTTTTTAATAGGCAGGAAAACAAATATTTTTTGTGCAAGAACTATGAATGCTTCAAAATTTTAAAAAGAACGCAAAAATATCTATGAAGGATTAGTGCATCTACTTAAAATTCAGTTGATTTCAACCAGCAAATAAAAACGTCTGGTAGTTTTTGTTTCTCAACATTCTATTCATCTAAATATTAGTGTTACATCAGAACATGCGAGTTTAAATAGCAAGAGAGCCCGATGTTTTTTCATAATAAAAGTTAAGTCAGACCTTCTTTTGAGCCAAAGAAAAGAGCCACTTTTACACCTTATTAAATCAGACAAAGTGCATCTTTCAAATAATTGTCGTTTATAATCACAATGAATCTCAGAAACTTTGTCAATCAATAAATTTGGCGCATTCTTCACATCAACAATGTAGACCGTTTTAAAATGCCTAGATTGCTGTTGATTGCGCTGCTGACATATTAAAATAAAAATTTCATATATTACACATTAGTTTTTCAGTTAACAAAATGAGGGAGTTTGAAAGTGATTTCCATGGGATTTCATTAAGATTTGGTTTAGAAGACTACTTAATAGCGATATTATGAACGAAGAATACATAAAAGAAAGAGAAAAGTAGAAGGAACATATAATTTTATCAATTATTTATGCGAAATACATTCACGTTTGTTATTTGATTCGCAAAAAAATATGCAGTGGAATGCAGGAGGAAGGAGAATTTGTTCCAGTAAATAAGGATAATAAGATCTTCGTTACCAGAAATTGTAGAACTATTTACTTTCTAGCATCATTAAATACTCTCTCTCAAATTTATTTATTTTTTATTTACCAAGTTAACGTGAGAATATGAAAAGCATCGCAATTCCATAAAGAAAGATAAATAATTATAGGTTTTCCCGTTATCAGCTAAGTAAGTCAAAAAATCAATTAGATTCCCGAAAACGTGACATATTGCCAATATTTATTTATTCAAATATCGGTATTTTCCTCCTATTTGGTTAACATAAACTCATAGCTGTTAGAGCTGATTACAAATTTGTAAGTGTTAAAGTTGAATAAAATTAACCTATGCCCTTGCAAGTCCGTGTCTGAAACAAATCAAAATAAATCCGTATAAGTCGATTCTCACTCAGGAGCTGAGTGAAGCCGAAGTCAAGAGTATAAGTAAAGTTCTCCAATTAGAAATAAATCTGAATATTTCACTTTTGCTCTGCGCAATAGATGCAAGAATTGGGATCGTGATTAGGCAATCATTTTTGACTCGATTTTGACTGCTTGTATATTTTAAATGGAAATAAGCATTTACCATGCTTCCATAATAATGGTGAGTCTTTCAAAATCCAGCTCAAGCAAATCTACAATTTACAGCATTAATCCCTTGGATCCTACCGGATAGAACACTCGTTTGCACCATCAAATAAATATTTTCACCCTCTTAGACGTATTTCTAGGAATAAAAGTTAACAAAGCTCTGTACAAAACTACGCCCACTGTTCTTTCACTTAATTCTCAATGGAGACAAGAAACCATATGAATCATCGTCGATAGTGCATCAGCTTTTTTTTCGTTGTTGGAAAAGTCGTGCGTACTTTGTTTTCTCATACATCCTTCCGGTAGTACCTTAATGACTCATACATAAACATATTCATCTATAATAGTTCTTATTGTGGAAAGACTCACAATCGTGAGACTGGCTTCATTTTCACACTGTATTCAGGCAAGTGTAACGAAAGTAACCTCTGCCCTGGGGTCAGATCGGGTCCGCGGGGAGGGTGCCTGCTTGTGAACGGAAGCTCATTGTTCGCCCTGAGACAGGTGAACAATTAGTTTGCTTCGAATCGACTTGCCTTTTTATGTCAAGCATGGCGAGACTTACCTTACTATTAAAGGTGAATACTTGGATAAAATTCTAATTAGAGCATACGATTTGAAAGTTATCCAAGGGGGTTTGTATGGAATTACATAAATTTCCTTCAGTGGGATTTGCTGGTCAACTTCTAGGCATATGTATTAATAATTACCGAGTTGAACCGTGAAGATGAGTTGTCACTTTGCTGCTCCATATAGAGCATAATTGCGGTATATGCAATAATTAATCGCCAACTAATCTAAACATTGATCATTCATATATATTAATTTATTTATTTCAGGAGACTTGGGATGCTGCTGCCAAGTGGATAAAAGCAGATGACTGAAACTCTGGTAAGTCACAGTCTCTATTAAAATGGTTCGTAAATTTGCAAAACTTTGCACATTCACTAATGAAAAGCTTCGTTTCAACTCATCTTTGACTATTTGCAATGCGTTTTCGTGATACTTGAGGATAAAATAAAATGCTTGGCGGCGCACCGTCATTTCGGTTCTACCAAACTAACTAACTATATGGCGGATTTCACGTCTGCAATACATCCTTTTAATGAACTGGCTTTTCTGCATCTCGTATTTCCAACTAGCGGTTTTCCATTATTATATCGGGTCCTTTAACTTGCAACAAAAGTTTTAACAATGGCAAAAGCGTACTTTGTCAAAATTTAATGGAGAGCGAAAGCTCTTAGTGGTATAGGAAAGTTCTGCCATAATTACCCCTACCAGTATGTTTTAAAAAAAGAGGACAATTTGAACATTTTAACGAGATATACTTTATATTACCGCTCTAATTGTGCTGAGATGCTCGAAAATGCGTTGATGATACACTGAGCAACAAATTTATTTCAATCTTTCAGGCAAGCTCAATTTTAATTGGTAAATAAGTTTGAAGGTAAAGTAAAAGTAAAAAAGAGTATATCGCAACAAAACCAGCAGTTAACAAAAATAAATCTAAGACAAAGTAAAAAAATTGTTAAATTAATACATAGTTACATTAGGATAAGTTTTACAGCTGATTTATCTCTTACTGTCCTACAACTATCTATTCCTAAGAAAATATCCAATTTTAATGCAATTTATATGCTCGGAAATATAAAATTCATCAATTATCAAGAAAGATGACTCTCGAAAGAGTCCTGTTGTTTTGAAGGAGACTTCGATTAGACTTACATTTAGTATCTATAAATCTTACCATCTAAGCCACAATTATGAAAATCGGTGTAGGTAAATAGCTCATAATCGTCGTTCTTTCTATGTCGTTATACGGCACCTATAAGTCGATGGCGAAATGCTTGCATATAGAAACTTTAATTCTAGTCTTGTTTTAACAGAAATAACATCCTAAATCTGGTGACAAAAGGCTTTTTATGGTCAAAATAGATTAAATTGTTTTCAAACATCGATATTTACTAATGTGTATACACTTTTTACATCTCATTTGATCCGTATTCTGGGGCACGATCAATTTGGCAATAAAAAGGCGAGTTCAATCGTTTTTGGCCACTTTCTGTCAGTTTTTGTAGATATTTTATTGCTAAACTGAAATGGAATTTTGCTGTATATTGGACCACTTGCTTATAGATTGTTTCTTTATTGACATCATCCAATAAAACAAAAAAAGTTGCATGTACATACCATACATAATATAGTTTCATATATTTGGCTTTTCTAAAAACATCTAGTCGAAGGAACAAAGGAGATTTTAGTTATATTGAGATCTATGGCGTTTCAGCTGAAAACTAGTAAAGTTTCTCGCAATTCGCAGCAAAAGGCGCGTGTTTTAAACTTTAAATTTACAAAATACTCATTTCACCTTCTGTTAGTGGCTGTTCAATGCCAATCAATTTAATACATACATGCTTTCAGTTTGTTTAACAGATGTTCTTGATATTCGCGTAAAATATGCACTCCCATCGACCTAACGCTCCCCGAATGCCATTTCTTGTGCCGTTTCAAGGATCAAAAATTAAATTTTAAAAGTCAACTAAGGTATAAATACTGCGGTTTTCTACACTTCAAAAGACCCTTCGCACGTTAAAAGAAGCTTTATTGGATTTTTTCGGCTTAAGCTTCCTCCTATAGCTGTCAATATGTTGTATTGGATAAGTTGCAGCTCTGAGAACTACGGGTAGTCCGTGGTGGATCTAAAACTGCCGGCTTTATTACATGGAGAATGTTTGTCGATTTATTACAAATGTAAATGTACATTCGGGTCCAAAGATCGAATGAGATTTGAAACTAAAGAATTTTGAAATATTTTATATCACAGTTAAAAAAGATGAATTACTTTATAAATCTTCTTCTTCTTCGTTCTTGATTTTAGGCGAATCACCTGTTTATAAATAAAACGAAGAAAAAATTTAAATATTTGTTTAGCACTCCAGTTTTTAAATGAATATTTTCATCATAATGAAAATAACTTATGACTAAAATTGCGTGAAAGGCTTTGTGGTTTGATAATTTTGTTTTAAAATTATATGAAATTTTAATTAATTAAATGGTTAAGCGGTGCGATGTTGAATTTTGTTTCCGTAGTTTGTCGGCTGGATTATGTATATCGAATATGCATTTTGAAGTTATAGCAAATAAATCTAAATATGAAATTAACGTAAAATTTTACTGTTGTGCAACTAGGCGTCGAATTTTATAGAAATCTTATCTCAGTTAAAAATATGCGTTTTATTTTTTAATACATTTATAGTTAGTTTTATTATGCACTTAGCTTGATGATCAAATATTAGTTTTATAGATTAAAATTATCACTCCCACACTCGAGATCCATAAGGCTCCGACCGTAATAGCACAGGTAATAGGTAGAAATATCTATATAGATTTCAACAGAGCCCAGCCGTAGCTTTTCCCTTTCTTGCTTAACCTCCTAAAGTGGTTTAACGTAATTTAAAGCCTGACTTGAGAGCTATTATCTAGCATCTTATTTTTTTTGTTCTCCGTGAGATGTCGGCGGTTTCGTTAAATACAAATCTTAGATAGGTTTAATACGATCATCAAATTGTTAAGACCCATCCGCACTTAAATAGCAAATAAACTTCGGCGAGCCATTTTCAATTAACTCTTTAGTTATTAATGGTATCAAAGAAGTGCTGGCATTGTTTTGTGAAAGCGCGGTGGCAAGTTCAAGTGTGATAAAATGCATGAAAAACCTAAACAATAGCGCTTAATATGTGAATAATTAAAAATGGTAATGAACCAGTGCTTTTTCTTGAGTGCTTACCCGAACACAGAACAAATTGAATTAAAACTTTCATCACTTAAGTTTAAAAATAATTTGGAAACGTCTGGGTGAAATCAGCCATTCGTACGAAATTTGGGCTGCCCATAAAGGGAATGATGATACCGACCATCCGTTAAGAGTGTCTCAATGGCAGTGACTCATTCTAAATGGATGTCGCTGTTACCATTAATTTAAGACATTGTTCAAAGAGTTGTTACGTCTAGAGAATACTTTTTATCAATGAATGTGCTTTAGTTAAACCTGCATTGCACAAAGTGAAGGTTTAAGTCCTATCACTGGTAAGGCTGTTGATAATCAACTGCCACTAGAGCGGTTTACAACGACTATTTTGGGTCAAGGAATTGCAATTAATTTATCGGGATTAATGAGCAGAATATGGAAACATTGTACTTATTATGTCGGCTTAAACCCCGAGAACAACCACGCTCATTTTTCCTCGCTGTTTCCATGAGACTAGACATTAAATCGCTTTTGATCTTCAATAAATGAATTAATGAAACAATTCCAAACGTATAAATTTCTTGCTCGAATCCTCGATACTAAATAACCGAAAAAAAAACTCTAAAACGAAACAAAGCAATAAGGCCTTTGTTGGTCGCCTACACTTCACGTATATCGCATAAAAACAACTCGTGGCTTATTTACTGAAATTGTTACAATTAGATAGATGAGAGGCGGATTTAAAATTGGTAGCAGAAAAACGGGAAAGTTGTGGGCAGTACGATTTTGATGCAAAGTCCTGATTAGTTTATATTTTACGAGGATGTTTTGCATTGCCAAGACTAAAACTGTACGGTTTTGCTTTATTTAAATTGTAATTTTTTCTCCAGTGTCGTGAAACCACAGATGACTGTTTGATAATTATTTAACTATATTTAATAGAATTTTTGCTGAATCGAGTCATTCGAGTTCAAGTGAAAACAAAAAGCAGTTTCAAATGAAAGAACATTTATTGACTGCATGTTTCAAATGGGCTTAAATAATTTGTCTGCAGTCAACTGGAAAAGCAACTAAAAATTCAACAATCTAAATTGAGAAAACACTATTACCCAATTTAGTATTGAGTAAATTTTTAGAGTTATTTTAAAAGCACTAGCAAATCCGTTTGTATATAGACAGTATAATCGGGAACAAGCTCGGCATATTTATGAACGGCGGCAGTAATATCTGACTTTCATTTTTTAGAAAGAAGTGTTTTTTCCTTTCTTCATTGTAACATCTGCTGGCTTTGATACATAAGAAAAAAAATAACTTTGAAGTTTTCAACTGGCTGCAGTTCGTAGTTAATAAGTGGTTATAAAAATTAAAATCAGACATTAGGAAACAATATGCCTCATAAACATTTTAAGGGATGTGTTTTGAACGTTGAACTTCGCCAAAAATTGACCAAAATGAAGAAAAATTATGAACAAAAACATGAAAAAAATGGTCAAAAAATTGACCAAAATGAACTGAAGATGTTAATTTTTGATTGATTTCTGTTCAGTTTAAGGGAAGATGTGAAAACGTTTCAAGTAATTTACGTCAAAAATTTAAAAGTCAATTTAACTATGTATATAATAAGAAACCAACAAATAAAAATACAAAATTTTACTGAAAATTGTCGACACTCTAAGAGTCACTGAACAAACTTTTATATTTCCTTAAAGTATATTTGGTAGTAAATAGTAAAGAAATCAGACGAGATAACTTAGATGATAAAAAAATCGTTTCAACTGCAAAAATAGCTGATGTGTATACAGGGGGGCTCCAACAAATGTTCTTTAATTAAACCAATTGGACACTACTGTTATTCACCTCACTGAAAGTTCTGTTTTGTTTACCAACAAAAGAAGAGTGAAAACTATTTTTTTGCGATAGTACAGAATCCGATGTTTCTGTTTTTTCCACATATTTGTTTTACATGTGATTCAACATATGTAATTTACAAAGAACGTTTGAAAATTTTGTTTTATAATATTTTAAAATATGTCTGCGCCGATTTACATTCAAACTAGGAGCTTTAATTTCTAAACATAACATATTTCGAAACAGATTTTAGCAAGATTTAAAATTAAAAACCTTGATTTTGAAGAAGAGGATTATTTTTACCCGAAAAGTTTGAAGCGCCGCTCAAAATTAGATTAGAAAATAATTGCTGAGAAGCACAGAAAGAAGTCATATATTAGAACAATAAAAGCGAATAACTGCATTATTTGGCCAGCATGGATATAAAATGTGACAATGTGTTAAGACATCATCTACCAACCCCCATACTAAGCACATCAGTAATATATCATCCCATTAAGATCCTGGTTTGGCTATCTCCCCTAAGTAAAACCGACTTTTAGCGAAACAATATTTATAGTTTCCATTATAAATGAAATTTAGGCAGCAAATAGGCCAGTGATAAAAGTTGACAAGTAAATATGTTTTATAGGGGG
Organism: Dendroctonus ponderosae; assembly: GCF_020466585.1. Classification (NCBI taxonomy): domain Eukaryota; kingdom Metazoa; phylum Arthropoda; class Insecta; order Coleoptera; family Curculionidae; genus Dendroctonus; species Dendroctonus ponderosae. The sequence goes on along the minus strand of NW_026018407.1, from coordinate 10,194 downwards.
ATGCGTCATGTCCTATGAAAAGGTCGGCATCTAGTGATAGAAGGCCCAGATACGATTTTATTGCGAAACCATTACTTTGCCCCTCTTCAGTCGAGCGAAATTGGTTTTTGTTGCGGAAGTTTCTACGGCAGGGGGGGCCGAAGAAAACTCATCTCTGGGAGTTTCCGGTTGTATTAATTATGTATGGGGACCTGATAAAAACGTAGTCGCAATTATCATGTGTAATTTATTGGATTCTGCTGGCACATTTAGTAAATCACAAGCCTTAGCTGAGATAAAAAGGGTTTTTCAATGCACTGAGAATTTTAACTGCGTATATTATTTCAAATATTTTTGCCAAAGATGTTAACAATTTTTCTAAAAATCTGTAAACTGTGTTCCCTATTTTGACGCAAATTTCTAATAGAACGGCTGTGAATGCAATTTTTATTGCAAATAATTGTGCTCAGCAATCTTTTGTTTTATAAATCTATGCAGTTATGTGAATTGAAATATTTACTTTGAAGGTTCGTTGTTGGCGATTGGATCCCAATGAAATAATTACTGCCTAATCAATTAAATTTCATATAAAGCTTTCCTTTGGTGTTTAATTAGGTTTTAGACCAACTGAAACTAAATTTTAATTCTGTTTTCCTGTTAGAATTTTAATCGTATAAACTTTAATGTCGATAAATTTGTTTTTTGGTAGTCAGCTGGAAAGCTGAAAACTTTGTGTGGTTTTAAGTGATTTTTGCGAGTTTTGAAACAACAATTGCAACACGTGCCCAATTCAGTGTTGATTAGTGTTGTTTTACTTGTTCATTTATTTGGGCACAGTAATCTATTGGAAATGATGCGTATTTATGTTCAGTTTATTTAAATTTTATGCTTTACTAGAAGCTTACTTAGCAAATTCATTACTGTGCGATCGCCATTCTCCACTCAAGATGGTAGCAAAGAAAGCAAGGATTAGTGCTCTTATGACTTTGTAACTAATAGATGACGAGTTTTTGCTTTGGAATAAATACTATTTTTGCATGATCTTGCAATTATTACTAGCGATTGTAATTTTAATAAACGTACACATTACGATCCAGTTGACGGGCACTGAAGCGAAATAATTTATACCATTTCCCAAAATTTATTTTAGTGTTAAGCGTTCTCTTCGCATATTGCCTGTATGTATGTATTGCCTACGAGATTTAATTATTAAAGATTTTTTTTTTAAAAGGCACATCCTCATTTCATTGTTCTTGACCGCTCAACTTAGAGAGTCACTTCATAACAAAGTTTAGATTTTCTTTGAATTTTGACATAAATTCATTTATTGGCAACATTGGCAAATCAGTATTAAACACTATTTCAGTCATGTCCTGTTCAAATAGACCATGGTTCTCTAAAAATCAAACTAGCAGCTAATCGGAATTTATCCAGAGAAACGAAAACTCGTGTTGCTATTCCCGATCAAAATCTCAATTAGTCCCTATCAAAATAGCCCGAATAATACGTGACCCTTTGATACCGAAGCCGGCGGCAAATAAATTAATTTTTACCACTGTTTCTACCTCTCATAATACGGGATCATCGTTCATATGCCTTTTATATCGTCGAACATTAATTACATCTGCACCTTTGAACACATCGAAACAAAAAAGAATCTCGATGACAGCCCACACTGAAATATGTTATCGATTCGGTCCTAAGCCTAGTGGGAATATTGCCCCTACAAGCGAAAAACACCACCCTGTCAGATATATTAGGTGTTGATATATCCGCTGGTAATTTCATAATCCATCTTGTTCTTTTCCTATTAGATTATCCAGAATTTTGATATTTTTGGCTATATTGGATTAGGTATTTTGCGGGTAATGTTATTAAGAAACACCCTTCATGTTTGCTCAAAGACTTAAGGTTTCGGAGCTATTGCTTGAAACATGTCAGTTTTTTTAATCTTTCAGGCCGTTGTAGAAAGCAATTTGTTCCGGACGTTTTGCAAGCACGAGGGGTAAAATGGAGTCACCATTCTTACAGGTGCTTCGCTCAAAAACGTACAGTGGACTGATTTATCAACCATCGGCTTTAGAGCGAATCACCTCTGAAGATGCAAGCGACTCCTGCTTACAAAAGGTTAAGAATTTTTTTTTTCTAAACGCCCGGAGAATTAAACGGATTTACCCGGGATCATTTCTTTATAATTCTCTAAAACCTATATTCCAAATGCATGTTTGGTTTTTGTCTAATTTTAGTAATATTATTTATAGCTTTTATATATAAAATTGCAGACGGTTAACTACATGACGAGAAACACAAAAATTAATATACCGATATTAATAAATTGACTAATTTCTAAGCTAGATCTAGTTGAGTATTCGTTTCCCAGTGGATCCTTCATTGGAATTGATATTGCTCATGATTAACCATAAGTTGAAATTGAAAGATTTTTCACACCACAAACTATACTTACATTATTCGACAATTTTTCTTCAAAAAACGTTTCAACGCACTTTGAAGCAGGAAGTAAATTTACTCGAACAGTGAACAAAAACCTAGTTTGGCAATTAATCACTCTGATGTTGCAAATATACTTTCAGTAAGTACCCGCTTATTATTATAATATTCTCTCTTAACTGTATCCTGCTATAAATTAGGTGTGAAAGACTTTTACAGCTTACCAACTAAAAGACCCTGATATTTCCAGAGAACAGGCGTGAGCAATTATTTACCTTTTTAATGACCAAATCGAAATAAAGTTCATTACTATCCGATTATTATTAGTCTGTTTGAAGTATTGACAGGGAAAATAATTGCATTAATTAACACTGAAAAAATGGTGCGCAACTAATCTTTTAATAGATTAGAACGAACAATAAGACCATGTTTATTGCAGCGGAAAGGAACTCGTGTGTGGATTTTTCAATTTCTTTCAGCTTCGCGGTGATTGATATCCGATTATTAACTTATCGAAGTAACATATAATTTGCATGAATTTCAAGAATTAACATAGCTTTTAATTATTTCTTTAACGAATAGAATAAGTATCTAAATGTTTTTCAAATTTTACAGCATTTCGCTCTGCATGCCCAATTCGCCATTTTGCCCTAAATGTAATCGTGGATTTCAATAAATCACAATTTTCATATATAATATTCATTAATTGGCCGCGGCTTGTTTACATAACGCTTGATTTCTACATATAAGATCACTTGAAGCTCGTTGCGCCTTATACAGATATGGACCAATTCCTCGTATAACTTTACAGTTAACTTACCATATATCACTTAGCGTGTGATTCACATTTTATTCTAGATGTTGAACGAGTGATTTTCAATATACTATATAATTTAAAAATTACTATTTATTTGTGCCTGAAATGGTTATATTTTATACTGAGCCACTAAACTAGAATAAAATCATGTACTTTCATTATCTTTTTCTGAAATAGGTAGCAATTCAAAATTTAATTAAATTCAACAGCAATTCAAAATCCATCTTCAACTACCAACATTAGTACATTTTCTCGTTTTATACTAGTTCCGACACCTCATGTCTAAAACTGATTCCCGATTGATGGTTCGATAAGATCATATGTAATTCATCTAAATATTTACACCCATCAAGTCGAAGCCATTGCAAACGCTAACATGTAAAAGATGCTATTTACAAATGCATGGTGTTTTTGCTCCTAGATCAAAGCAGGAAATGTGATTCTCAGATAATTGCATTTTTTGGATTAATGCAAATATTATTCCAATTCAATTTCATTGGCATTGAACCAGAACATGAATCATGTCGTTTAGCACTTGGCGGCAAATGGAGAAAAAGATGCATTAAAAGTTGCGCGTTTTAATTTTTTTGTAACTGCATATAAATTTCGCAAGCCTGATAATTAATTACAAAAGTGTCTGAACCAGGTATGTATTGAATAACCGACAAAAGAAATAATTTGCTCGCAATAATCAATCGGCTGGCTTCATTATAAAATTCTTAATCGTTTCGATCTATCATTAAGCGTTATCTGCAATACCAACAGATTTTTTATATCAGTTAGGAGTGCTACTTATTTTTATCAGGCTTTATTACCGAATATGGTAAATACATAGCCGCAAATACGCGTTATTGTAAAGACTTTAAATGCGCGCCCCTGTTGGCCTTTTTTCTTCCTTTAAGTCCTTTAAATTAATAATGGCAAGAGCTGCTCGAGGAAAAACCTCTCGACTATTGCTTTCCGGGCTTTTTTCTTTGACACTGCAATTTTTAAGGCTGCTTAATCGTAAATTAACTTTCTATGCCTTTAGATCTATATTTGGAATGTAAAGGAAAACCCTGCAATGTCTAACCTAATTTTTTGTGCTTGCATATCAAAAATTTCGCAAGGAAAACTGGAATTTTCTTTAACCCGCAGTCACAGTAAAATGAGACTTAGAAATGTTGGATCAGCAAAAAATGTCTTGTGGGACTCATAGTTTAGATAAACAGTATTTTAGTTTATATTTTCTAACTACTTATAGTTTCTTACTCTACTGGACTATTTTCAACCTCGAATGTTTAGAAGTACGTTATTATTCAATTTCATATGGCTTGGTATATCTAATAGTGGAAGAAAGCCAGCCACTCTGCAATCTTCACAGAAGAACGCCCAAAATCAGTTTCGTTTGCCTGCCCAAAACTTCTTTTATTGTATTTATTTTATGTTTTTAACTCTCGGTAAAAATACTTCTTGCACCAATATTTAAAACGTAAGGTTTTAGTTTTAAAGTTCTACGAATTTTTCTATTTTTACTTTTGTAAATAGTAATTTCTATTGAAACTCATCGTACTTTGCGATTTAAAACATAAAAATATTCAGCTTGAAAAACAGGTAAATGCTAATTTAACATATCTAAAATGATAGTTTAACAATAATAATTTGTGAAAACTGATAGTCTTTGATGAGCACTTCGTCAAGCTCCAGGGTTTTAGGGATTTTGAAGCCGAATTTACGACAATACTCACCAGCTTAACCAGTTGTGAATTTGGTTTTGTTTATATGTTTTTTAATGTTGAGCAAGACCTAAAAATAACCAAGCGTAAAATTTTCATTAATATTCATTAATGTTCATAATTTAACTTTGGGTTATCCGGTTATGAAGATGTCGATAAAGATATAAAGATTCAATAAAACTATCAATGGAAAAATGATGAAGCTGTTTTTACAAGCTTTATATATAGGCAAAATAGAGTATTTAAACTAAATTGTAAATGTTAAATGCAAATGTACAATTTAAACACTTTCTTTGTTGCAAAATTGAAACGGTTCTTTTTCTCACTCTCTTCGTACGTCCTTTCAGTAAAGAACATTTTTTTTTCTGTTCTTAACATGGCGGATAAACTCTGCTTTAAAAGAGGAAACTCTATTTTATGAAGATATCGATATGCATCAATCATAATTTGTGAGATAAGTGGACCGAAAAAAGAACACCGGAAAGCACACAAATACATCTCACGGGCACGTCAAAATTGCAAAACTATTCCACCGAAATGGAAAGGAGTTTTCCTGTTTCTATTTTTCGTCCGCATCTGTCACTTTATCCAAATTTAATCCTATATGTGTCGCATGCATTTTGTTTTGGGTATCGGTATTTCCTTATTTTCTTCCGTGGCTTATCCTTTCGTTTTATGATGGCATAACTTCTGGAATAACGTATTTCCATAACCAATTTTCCGGCCCTTTTCCCTTTGTAATATATTTCGGCAGTTTCAATAACATATTTATGAGGGTGTATAGTAATCAGGCTATTTCTTTTTTCGACAACAAAATAGATACCGCTCCTGTCGTATTGGATCACTCTTACGGACAAAACGGATTTTATATCAAATCACAAGCATTTTTTTACTATCGGAAAAAAGACAAATTGTGGATGATCATCTGTGAGAAAGAGGTGTTCGTGTTTTGCAGTTTGTTACATCTTTATTGGCAAAATTCTAAGTGCAAATAAACAACAGAAATTGCTCATCAATTATCGAACATTTGTTTGTTTCCACAGAGAGGTTTAGTTAAATAAATCCTGCATAACGATAATTGAATCATAGACAGATGTAGGAGCAAAACCACTGCAGGTTGCAGATTTTAAAATACTGTATTGCAATAGAAAACACAAACATTAAGCAAACGCTCATATATAATTTAAATGTTCTATCACCAACGCTGGAATGTATTGTTGATCTGGAACGTAAACACTTGCAAATTAGTCAAAGTGTCAGCTTAAAAATTCAAGCTTCAATGATCGATTTCTAAATGAATCATTGGTGATCGAAAACTGATTTCTATGGGATCATTTTCTAGGGGATCATTGTTATGCGTCCATGTAAACCTTCTGATTTTCCACTTCGTGATTTAATTAGTGGCTTCATTTCAAGTTTATTTTTCGACGTTCCTAGTGCCAGATTCATTTTAACTAATTAATTCATGTTGCCTGAGTTCTTGGCTGGCAATCCCATTTGGCATACGGTGAACATTCCAAATGGAAAGAGCAGATTAGTTGGCAATTCAAAGCCCTTAATGCCGAAAGAAAATTCCATTAGTTTCGACATACAATCTCCCTGCAGCATTGACTGGCTGCAGCTTTTACCCGAAAGCGCTTCTTTAATAAGACACGAAACAATCTGTGGTGTCCTGAATTTTTTTAACGGCCTTCATTCCATTTGAACTTCTATGTTAAATCGAAGTTAGAAAACTACTTTAAATGGTTCACATAAAACGGGCGTTATTTTTTCTTATTTTGGAAGCAATCTACATGATTTGCATTAATGTTGAAATATTTATGTGAACTCTTAAAAGTTTATTTATACTCCGCTTTTAGTACATAAAAAACAGCGTTTGTAATGTCCATTCCGCAAATTTCATGTCGCGTATCCATATGATCAGGAAATTTGTTTTTCGACTACACCAACGCATGTCTTTGTTATAGTGTTTTACTAATTTTCTGTACTTACTCTGTTTATGCTTTATACACACTATATTGCCTCTTCTCCCGCCCGTTCAGCCATTCTTTAATCAATCAATTTATTTTTATTTTATACATTAATGGGCGGTTCTCCAGTTATTTGGACTTTATGCTCGAGTACTAAGAAAATGATAAGATATAATACCGGAAAGGTCCAACAAAGCGAGTTTTAATATCGGCGGATAAACACCAAAATTGTCAAAATAAAATCGATTGTATTGTGTTGTTTCCGAAGTTGGCTCTAAATTGAAATTTCGGGAGATTTAAATGGCCAATTGACCTGGGCATTCGCTCTAAGAGCAGTTAAAAATGTAATGGGCTCCTTTTATTTCACCGGCTGGGTGAAAAATGGGAAACAAAGCGTAATATATTCTGGGAATGAAAATTTACAGAACTGCAACCTTGTTTTGGGTGATAAAAATTATTTATTTAATGGAAACGATCTGCCGTGTTTTTGCATTTATATAAGATTTTTCTTCTCACGTTTTATGAGAGCTAGTAACTCATCAGGTACGAAGACCCTCTTATTTTAGGCAATAAAGCCAGAGATAGCTTCTGTATTGCGGAAGTGAGTTAATTTTTGAGAGGCTCGGAAAAATGATCCCTATTTAGCCAGTTTTACCGCATTAAATAATGAGCATTAAATGAAGAAGGTTGCCCCAAATATAATAATAAACTCCCTAACCATTAGTAACCTCCATCACATCACCGGCGACAATTAACGTCTTATTGTGCAATAATTCCACTTTCTTTAGCGGAAGCCGTTTTTATTTACTTATTAAGTCTAATTAAACGACCTGGAAGTTAAAAAAAATGACAGTTACGGCCACATTTCAATTTGCATTAGCAATTATTATTATTATTGGCCTACGCGTCGGGAATAGAACCTATTCCGGATCGCAAACACACGACTAGAAGATGAATAGTCAGCCAGATTGCTACAATTAAAAATATGTGCTCAAGTTTTCTGGAATCGTGCGAAATTAATGGCGATGTAACTTTAAATATCGTTTCAAACGATTGTAATTTCAGAAATTTATTAGGTCGTTTGTAAAATCGCTTTGCAGAAGTTAAAACAAATTGTTTCCTTCTTAAGGGAATAAAAGAAAAGATATGCCAACGCTATGGAAGAGAAACGGTGTCTTTATGGCCAATAAATTTGTCCGGATAATTTTTAGGATCTATTGGAAACTGGACTTGATTATCTAGCCACAGTTATTAATTAGAGACAAATTTATTATGGATGCAGACTGATTCGTTAATTTTAATGAGCTGTTAAAAGAAATGGTTATTGCCAGCGGAGTTTTAAAAAATCCCAGGCAGTAGTAGAGCAGCTTGCTCGGACAGAGATTTTACCATATTTTATGGTAAAATGGAAATTAATAATTTAAGCACTTTTCGTCAAATAAATGTGATTGAAAGTATCTGCATTAACGAATACGGTTTCATCCAATTAAGAAAATTATCATATGTGATGTTAATATCTACACGACAATGAATAGCTTGATATTAAATAAACGTCTTTAAAACCAAACGTATATAACAATGTCGGGAACCATATGAGATTTTTCAACAAATTGCTATTTATTGCCTTAAACTCTCCCACATTTTACTCGTGAATGCTAGAACGAATGATCGTAAAAATCTCAATCAAGGAATCGGCGGAAATAAGTCGGAAGTTCAAAACCAGTAAAGTTTTATCGTCAAAAAACAAAGGTTCAAAGTGAAGAAAGGAACAATATTTCGGCCAATGTCCTGTCCGCCTCGTTCCTCAGAATATTGGGTAAAAGATATGATTTGTCGAATTTATCGGGCCAAAAATAGATGAGGCGATATATCAAAAGAAGCTGATGCTTTTTAAATAAACTGCGTATTCCAGTTTTAGCATGTACAAATAAACTGGACAAAAGTATTTTTCATTTATTATTATGGCGGAATTAAATGGCTTTGAATTGGGGCAAATTATATTATTGTACGGTTTATTTCGCAATATAAAAGAATGCGCGGAAAAATTTGTTTTCATTTCAATAAAATTTATAGCAGAACTAAATTGCACAATGGCCGCAATAAGTAAGCAACCAAACAATATATTGAATTGCTGGTTTATTTTCATTATTAGCCTCTCATGACTCCGATTCACCCCATTTTTCTGATGGTAAATTCAAGGCGTTGTTGGAGAAATTAAATTGTTTATTTTCTGGTTTGCTGCTCTAAAAGGGTCAAGGATATTCTTCATAAGCAAAAAGGATCTTAACTCTTTTATACCTATTTGTGTTTCAAGCATGGCAACGAAAGCAACATTTTTATCTGACACGATAAGAACAGCGGTCGGAATCGTTTTTCTTAGGAGAAATTAAGCTTTGGATTTTTCTCTGTTTTGCTGCGATCTTTCTGAGACGGTGCTCGCTTAGTCTTTTGTCTAACGTAATAAATGAGGTTAATAAAAACTCCAATTTTTGGTTCTTTAAACCTCATTAAGCAGCATCTAAACCGCACAAAAACGTTACTTTATGATAAATGTGGCTTTATGATGCATTAGGGCCGAGATAAAATAACCAATTTCTGTTCTATTATCTGTCAAAATAGCCGTCGGGTGATATCTGAACGAGCGAAAATTACTGTGAAAACAAGACGGATCGTCGTACGAGCATGTCACCATTTGATTGCCATCCTTGGATCGTTTTCGAATTACACAGCTGTAATTAGTGTTTCTAGTTAAGCAATTAATATATAGGCTGCCATAATAATAGCTCTGTTTCTTTAAACGCAACTCTAGAGCTAAGTGCAGTATAACACTTGCATTCAGGTGAATTTCAAGTGCTTGAAATTCTTGGTCTTAAAACCATGTCACTTTCGGCATTTCCCAAATGGAACTCAAGGTTTTAGATATTGCTAGAATTGGTGAATTTTTGATTGCGAAAAGATAAATCTCGTATTCCGTTTTTTCTATAAAATTTAATACTGCTTTAGTTTCGGAATTGAATTAAAGCTCAAACTTCGAATAGAAAAAACTTGGCAATTTTTAGCAGATCGCGGCAAGGGCAAAGTTTTTTGTCCAAAATAGAGAAATTTAAAACCAAACTTGCTGCATTCACTTTGTAACGTCGAGCCAGAAGAAAACGTAATTATATCCTGATGATGTCCTTAACAGTTTAATCTCATACCCGAGCTTAACGGATACCGTAAATGTAGCAGACAATTTAAAATGCAATTAAATCCAAAACAGTTACTT
>NW_026018406.1:0-792 GCF_020466585.1 Dendroctonus ponderosae | reverse complement strand
TCGAAACTACATATTTAGAGGCTTGATTTTGCATACTTAGATCAGGAGGCAAAATAAGTCAATTCAAAGAAAATTGTTCATGATGCACAGACATTCCATATTGTTTTTGGCGCATATCAGTGAGTAAAGTTAGATATTCAGTCAGTGAATAGTAAATAATCGCGGAATCTTATTATGTGATACTAAAGACATCATAATCGTTGTGTTCTCAAGGCACGTATCCAATTATAGATCTTTATTTCTCCGATAAAATAACCAGTACGTACCAAGTTGATTGAATTTAATTCTCCCCGTAGATTATCGGGCATCGATGTTTACAAGAGTGAAAATCAATTTTTGTGGGACGCAGCAACAGGCCCACAGCTTATGCAGCAATTTCAATTTTACATTAAAAAACGCACGCTTTACGCTTTACTATTAGTCAAGTCTAGAAGTCAAGCTTCAAATGCCGGTGAAATAATTAATTTGATATTTCTAGTTGCCTTTCTCAACTGTACCACTCGCTATAAACCGACCAATTGTCTCGATATGGGAAATGAAAGATTCCGAGCCAATTAAAATCCCTCAACAAAACATTATTTTATCGATGCCATAAAGACCTGCAATGGCATACGCTCCTTGAAAGCATAACGATTACGCACACTTTAATGAGACGTGTAATAATGTGAGAAATTATTTTCGGTCGCCCTTGTTTATCGTTTTATGTGTGGTTAAGAGAGGCATTTCTATGTGGTCTAGTTTTGGAACTTTTCGCGAGTTTTTAGCAAAATTTCATATTTTCCGTCCTGTTTT
>NW_026018405.1:0-1017 GCF_020466585.1 Dendroctonus ponderosae | reverse complement strand
TTTAAACAAAGAAGTACCTATGTGCCTAAAGTTTAACCTTCCCTGGCTTTTTGTTCTTTTATAGAATTTTTGGATAATCTCTAGTATTTAATTTTTACTACATAGCTACTCACTACAGCTATACTCAAATAGTAAAACCAATATAATATACTAAATAAATAGGCAGATACTTACTTTTTCCGGCACTGCAAACACTGACATCGATTCACTCACAGTCACACTTTTATGTTCCAAATCCCAGAAACAAATGAGTAACGTTTTGTTTTTGGCATTCGTATTTGTACTAATGTAGATTGCAAGCGCAGCGCAAGTCGCATTTCATCCCTTTGCAGGTCTAAACAAGCATCCCGGACTCATCCGGACAAGTCTCGACATGTGGGGTACACCTCTACTATTATCTATTGTTCTATTCAATTATGTGTTTGAACAGCGTCTCGCATATTTTTGAGTAGGGATGACACAAACCAGTATTTTTCAGTCACAGGTTCCAAGCTCGTACCTGTTCCAAGTATCTGTGATTTTTAGTAACATGTTATTTTGGCCCATGATAAATATTGGTTTGTACCTGAAACTGGGCTGAAGCGTATTTTGAGTCCAGTCGGATTACACTTTAAAAGGCCTGTTTCGGGCACTGAAAATATGATGGTAAAATATTATTGGAAGTTGTTCGAAAGGATGTCAGAATATTGAGACAATAGTTTGTGCTCCATTTCCGGCTGTGGAACATTGTTTATAAACAATTATTTACAAATAATTAAAGAAAGTGCGAAAGCCCGTTTTTTGTGCATAATTGTTGTATTAAAAATACCTATAATATCAGATAAGCTACATTAAAATCCGTTCATTAGTTTACTCAAAAAGAAAAAAAGCCGTCGATTTCAGCGTTTTGTTAATTTTCAATAAATAATTTAGTTTTGTTTCAAGAAAATGGTACCATAACTTTTTTTGGTCAGTCAGTAATTAAATTTTCATTTACTGTACGTTGCAGTATAACTCTTTACCAGTAAAATACAGCCT
>NW_026018404.1:0-1018 GCF_020466585.1 Dendroctonus ponderosae | reverse complement strand
ATATAGATATGTATACTACTATTGTTTCCTACTTGGCTATTGGCTGAAATAGATTTCTGATTTTTTGTCATCTCCTACGCTTTAGGCGCCTTAACAGGGTGAATTTGGTGGTTTAGTGAGCGCATAAATCAGGGTTTAGCCAGTTTAGGAAGACGATGATGGCGAGGGGCAGACGAAACAAAGTCACATGCAGCTACGGATAAATCGACGCGAAACATGGCATGAGCGTTATGGAATTATTGTACGGCACAAGAGCTCGCCTAATGGACTGTGCTCAGAAATGAAGTAATCACATTAACGGCCGTAATTACCGAACCCTTTGAGAACGGAAATGCATCCATATCCTGTTGTGCATAGCGGCGTCCTTTTTCGACGCTGGCGTCCCCCCGGCCCCCAGCAGGCCCCCGTCGCAGCTAACTCGATTAATTTATTGTAAAATCGCTTTAATGTGGTTGTTTCACGGCAAACGGAGACGAATCGGAGGTGGGACGGGGTTTCGCCGGAAGTCGCGCCCCGAGACAATCGAACACCGAATCTCGTCGCGAAAAAGCCAACTTTTTAAATTATTAACAAATTGAAAAGGTAATTATCTTTTCTAGCTGTGCGCCTGGCTTAATTCGCTCGTTATTCGCCAAGCTGAAATGTCGACAAATTAAAAGGTTGAAAGGAGCGGTTTTTTCCCTTTTTCTTAGCGCGTCTTCCATTTTCGTCGCTACTGTTTGCATGCCCGGCCGCTGGTATGAGGCCTGAACCGAATCCCTTGTACTGCGTGACTTCGAACAATAGAAAACAAGTCGACGATATGTTTAGGTGTAAAGTTGAATTTAAAAAACTACAGTAAAGTCCGCTTATAATAAACCCGGTTATAGTGAACTTTCCATAAAGACCAACGTATTTTTTACTGGTTATAACAAACCCGTTTGTAACGAACTTCCGGATATAACAATCACTTTTTAGGTTAGTTGTATATTCACTTTCCGTTTATAACGAACTTCCACGCTCAGCAACACCAATCGTG
>NW_026018403.1:0-923 GCF_020466585.1 Dendroctonus ponderosae | reverse complement strand
GATGTTGTTTTTATAAACAAAATGGCCAAAGTCCTGATTTCTGGTCGTAGAATCATCATAGCTTTAAATCCACATTTTATGTTTCAATTACAATTATTATTTGAACGTAGGGGTTCAGTCCTCTCCGTCATCTAGGGCGCAAAATGCAAACCACTAAAAATCGATTTTCTACCCTTAATCATTACAGACCTCTGCGAAACTCTGAATAGGCACTAAAGAATTCTATTTGAAGAATTATCGATTAGTTGTTTGCTTCCGGGACAAACAGATGCCGTCAATTTCTAGTTGGTGATCGATTTCTAAGCATCACATTTGTTTGTGAATATGTTCAAAATTTTGGAAGCCTATGAAAATTTTGGAAGAAACTATGAGGTATTTCCAAGCAAACCCGGCGATTTCGAGCAATTTCTTCTTCTACACATTGTTTGCCAAATTTCAACAAATATTGCGGCACCTTGGCGAATTGAAAAAGAAAACAACTGCAAATGTTAACTTTATTCGAGAGCCCATTAAAACACAAGCAACTGAACTTATTATTTATCTTAAAAAACACACGGGGTTTCTTACGTTAATCATGAACTAATTGGAACTATTATTTCAGAAATAATCTTTTGTCATTTTGATGCAAACCTTAGCAGCAATCATGATAAATTGCTCAGTAAATGTAAATTCCGAAGCTCTTTTCTTAGGGCAACGGCTGCTCAAAGCCGCAATTTTAAATAACAAACTATTTTTGTCAAAAGAGGGCATTCCTAGAAACTAACGGGTTTTTCGGGTTTTTAGGCCGTCGTTCGGTAGAATTTCTTCCTGACGTTTCGCAAGCACGAGTGGCTTGCATCTTCAGAAGTGGTTTGCTTGAACGCTTACACTGTTCTCATCAGAAACCGCGTTCAGTTCTGCGGAAAAACTGATCGGGTTCTGAT
>NW_026018402.1:0-927 GCF_020466585.1 Dendroctonus ponderosae | reverse complement strand
TTCGTTCTGTAATGACGCCACTGCTAAAAGAGTCTCCAAATTCCATGCAGCGTTTATGGATTCTACATCAGGCTGAGCTTCGGCTGGCGCATTTTTTTCAATGGGAATGTTTTCTTTTTTCGGCAATTCTGGGTCGGAAAATTGCTCAACTTCAGTAGCGATTTTAATTAAATTGGCGTCTTCATCTAATGTTGGCAAATCATGTACAGGTTTATCGCTAGTTGGCCCATCGCACTCAGAATCAGATGTTTCTTTCAGTCTTCACAATAGTCGCTTCGTACGGACGAAATCACCTTGTCTGATGGGAGTTCTGCAGCATGTTCGTCTTGGGATTCCAAAATTGCTATACTTTCCGACTTTACCACTTCCTTCACTTTCGCCGCTGTTAATATCTCTTCCACTACTGCAGGAATGTCCACGATTTCAGAGTTTTCCAAGTCATCAGTCACTTCCTCGATGGTCTTTAGTTTACCTGCAACGGTTGCCTTCAGGTCTTGAAATTTCTTAGCGTTGTCTTCCATTTTATCTAGCATTTCGTTCATAACTTTGTTGTCTTCCATTTTGTCATTCATTCTGCTTATTTCGTCTTTCATCTGCATGAGCAGTGCAATCAAACTGGGGTTCTCCATTGTAGGGTCTTCCTTCTTTGATTTACTTCTTGTTTCCATCAAAATTCAACTTGGATTCTGGTAAATCCCACTTCTGACACCAAATGTACCGTGGATGGCCGGGTATCAAACTCTTTCTTGAGCTTCCAACTTTTATTCACCTCGGTATAACTTTAAATACGGAACAGGAACAAACTAACTTCAAAATTACCGTCAACTTCACAAACAATAACAATAACAGACGGAAAGCTCGCTCTTCCGACTCGCGGGGTTTTACCTCTTCTGAACTCGGTCGCTGCTGTCACTTCACTCCCCCCCG
>NW_026018401.1:0-907 GCF_020466585.1 Dendroctonus ponderosae | reverse complement strand
TCGTAAGACAGTTAAACTATCCATATTCCTTCAACCTTAACCTTCAACTAAAACAAAAACGCTTCGGATGACGTTTACCTTTGACAGATATCAACAAGCAAGGTTTCTTTGACAGTGTCAGTTCCATCACGAGTGGCTCATCGCTGTAACGTCTGTCATGGATCCATCATTTGGATTCAATGACACTAACACAAACTAACCTAAAATTTTCAATTTTGTTTTGTTAATGGACGGGTTGTTTACATACGCCTAGCGTTTATGGCTAGTATATACGTTTTTATTAATTTTCCCTTTGGAAAGTTACTTAAACAAGGAGAAAATGAAGTCCTGCGTACGTCATTATATATCCCTATGAAGTTTATTGGATAAACAGGGATTGTTTAATGCCTTTCACGATTGATAACGTGTAACAACACAAAGACTACACTTACATATTTGCTTCTTGTTAAATTATGAAAAACTTTCTAAAATGTTCAAACTAATTAGTGATGAGCAAAGCAGAGGCCAAGACTTTCTCTTGATTGAAACAGCAAGTCTTGGTCTTGGTCTTGCAAGTCCTGCTTTTATATAAGCCCTAAAATGCAACGGAATTAAGTTAACAATAACAAGAATAATAGTTAAATTAGAAGGTAATAATAATCTATACAAATCAATAAAAAAATATCAGACTATTTGCTGTTTTAATACGTTTAATTATTTTGTAATTCAAAATTGTTGACCCGTCCTTTTGCATTGCCTGTTAAGATCCAGAAGATCTTCATCCAGAGAAATTGAACATATTTTCATGTAGTGTAATTTACATATTCTAACGAAAATGAGCAAAAACGGAACGGAAAACATGGAATTTTGGTATAAACTTGCACCTAAGTATCTGATATTCAAATTTCGCTTTCTGGGCCAAAACTAC
>NW_026018400.1:0-831 GCF_020466585.1 Dendroctonus ponderosae | reverse complement strand
GGGGGGGTTTCACCATCGTAGTGCGACCGCTCAACTTGCCCAAAGTAGAGCCATAAATAACCCGTTAATAAACCATCCTCAGAGTGAATCAAATTTAATATGCATGATGATAAACGATGTTTTGAATAGAGGGGCAATTTTACACGCCCATTGACAATCGCGATATGTAGTAAGGAATTTCATTTTCATTTAAAAGACTGTTTTCTACTAATTATAGTAAAGCGAGCCGAATAATGACGGCCCGACTAGGCAAACCTTCCGTCTTTCT
This sequence comes from Dendroctonus ponderosae, assembly GCF_020466585.1. Classification (NCBI taxonomy): domain Eukaryota; kingdom Metazoa; phylum Arthropoda; class Insecta; order Coleoptera; family Curculionidae; genus Dendroctonus; species Dendroctonus ponderosae. The sequence goes on along the minus strand of NW_026018400.1, from coordinate 563 downwards.
ATCGATCCGGGCAGAAAAAGCGATCTGGGGTTGATAGGGCTTGTTTGAAATGAGCAGCTACTAGGCCAAGAGAAACGAGTTAGAACCGATGTTTATACGGCAAACCAGAGCAATTTTTCGAAAATAAATAGTCTTAAAACACACCGAATGCACTGGGGAGGCTCATCAGGAGGTGCTAAATTCGCATTGGATAACGCATGCAAATGAGTGAGCTTTTGAGCGACTTTATGGGCTAAGCCCCATACAGAGCGTAACAATGGCAGGAAAACACCAAAGGATTTTCCATCGGTGTTTCCACAATCCCTATAGCTAATCTCTGATTTCTGCATGAATCATTTCCAGGGGAAAAGTTCCACGTGTTTTTTATTACCACTATATTTATGTGGGTAGTCAATATTTTAAACGATCACTTTTTCACTTTTCACAACTCATAACTCGCCTTTGTTGCGTTGGTTCTGGAAGGAATAATTAGTTTGCCTGTCGAGGAATGTGGATAAAATTGGTTTTCCTGCGGTGCTTATGCGTAATTTTGGCTCATTGCATTCGATCAAATTGTGTTTTTT
>NW_026018399.1:0-1004 GCF_020466585.1 Dendroctonus ponderosae | reverse complement strand
CCAACACGTCTACAATTACAAAAAACAGAACCACTCTAGCTGTCAAAAAGAGACTTTGCAGTCTAAACTGACAAATAAAATAAATGATTTGACATGTGTTAATCGCATAGCCAACTTAGATAAATTGGAACCTTAAATTAAACAACACCAAATGGTGCACAGAACGACTATTTGACGTATTTTGTAAAAAGGCAAAAACTTAGCTATTAACATCCCACTACCATTCAATAGGTAATTAAAAATTGCATTTCCTGGTAAGTTAAAAAATATGGGGTTGTATTTAAATTAATCAAGTTAGAGCCACTTAAAGTTCTTATTTGGTTAGTTTAAATTTGTGGACACCCTGTATAACATGGTAAGTTTATTATCATTGGGATATAAAATATTATATCTTGTTACACTTCACTATAAATTACGCTTACATAACTTAAATACTTCTAAAGTATTTGACACGTGAAAATTAGATCAGATTTTGATTAAATTCGTATTATTTAAAAAACCTTAAGATTTAGGTGTTACAAACCTTATTAAAACAGACACTTATTTTGTTCAGCGAATCCAAAAATGCAACAATATACAGGACAACTTTGATACCTTTAGAGCCTTTGGGACACCCTGTACATTACAAAAATATTTTTTAAATGTGCGCTCGGCAAGCGTCTGACAATTCATAAAATAATACTTTTTAAAAATCAAACGGTTTAGCCGCAAACTTCCGTGCCGTATAGCGTGAATAACCCTGTATAGAGATTTGAAAATAACTCGAAATCTGGTGTCAAGTTTAGCGGATTTGGGACGGTGAACAGAAACTCTTTATTTTCTTGAAAAGGCCTACGCTTCGACTATATATTTAGTCTTCCTCAGGGCTATTCAACATTAAAGGGCTTCATGTCAAGACAATGATCACATATCCACAAAAAACACGAATTCTGGTTGATAACGCACATAAATACGTTTTTCACGGGCAGACAAACTGGCGATTTCACTGGCAGCACATATTGAAT
>NW_026018398.1:0-1027 GCF_020466585.1 Dendroctonus ponderosae | reverse complement strand
TTTTTGCTCTATCATATAGACTTTTTACGATACCTTTTTTAACCATTATCGGGTGATTTGAATCGAAATTCAAATATCGGTTAGTATGAGTAGGTTTTCTATAGACCAGGTTTCGAAATTGTTTAAATTTTTCTGAATTAGTATATCGAGAAAAGGAATTTGGTGATTTTGTTCTTTTTCAATAGTGAATTTAATTGTTGGTTCTTTATTATTCAGATAAGATAAAAATTCATCAAGTTTTTGTTCGCCATGACTGTAAATGGAGAATACGTCATCAATATAACGCCACCAAATTATTGGTTTAAATTTGTAATTATTAATRAAAGTTGATTCAAAATTTTCCATAAATAAATTACTGAAAAATGGGGATAGTGGTGACCCCATAGCCATTCCAAAATTTTGTTGATAAAAATTGTCACTGTATTGAAAGTAAGTTGACTTTACACATATTGTTAAAAGTTCAATAATGGTGTTAATGCTTAGTTGTGTGCGTTCTTTAATATTGGTGTCATTTTGTAATTTTTGTTTGATGATATTTAAAGTTTTATCAACAGGAAAGAAATCAAAGAATTAGATTTATGTTATTATTATGAGAATCATTAAAACATGTCAGAATCTGCTACAAGCGCCAAGGAGTCAACAGTTATCTACCTATAACTTAATTTACAGTAGTAACTTTACTCTAAGCTAAACTTGGGTTGTTGAGAGGTATTAAGGGTACGGCGCTTGAAATACCTCTCCAAGAAAAGCCCTGCTAATCCTGAGTTGTTAATATGTATTAAGGGTACTGCGCGCGAAGTACCTGCTCAGGAAAAGCCTTACTAGTCACCGGCATTTATCATGATAAACAGTATCGTAATTGGCCACTAGGTACTGCGGGTCATCCACAGCCAGTACCCGCCTACTAGCGTTCTCTCTCACAATGGGTCCAAAGCCCAGGTACTGCGGGACATCCACAGCCAGTACCCGTCCCTAACATCATTACTCAAATGACTCAAAAACTTACTAAAGTACTGTTGTACGTCTA
>NW_026018397.1:0-1027 GCF_020466585.1 Dendroctonus ponderosae | reverse complement strand
GTTGCATACTCTGCATGACATTTGCGCTTCTTAAAAAGATCGTGTTTTACGTGTGACAACATCGCAAAAGTAGATAAGTGGGGCATTAAAACGATTATGAGACTGAACTTGTAACAAAGGTATAATTTACAAATTGTAAGTAAACTTGAAAATAGGATCAATAGTTGTTGATAAACCTACGTAATTCCTTAAAAAGGCATTTCGGTTATTTTTAAATAAAAATACTAAAAAATATATAATGACAGTGGCAAGTTCAAAGTGTCACATTTACTTTGTCGCACACTGTGGGGCAAAGTCCGTGCGTAAAAGTAAAACAAATGAACGCTAAAGAAAAGTGCTTCTCTTTGATCATCGCTTCTGTTCGCAAAATGGCACTTTTTGATTCATTCGAATAAAAACTACTTTTTTTGTAAACAATTTTGTTTTTATTTAAAAACAAACTTAATTTAAGGCTAAGGCAAAAATTTAATGACTGGCTCAAATTGTCCTCAATTGATTGTACAAGTTTTTGTACTAAGATACTCACGATGTCCTCAATTGTCCAAAGCGGATGAACTCGGTTGCTGCATCAAAGCATGCGTCTTTCATATGAACAAATGAATATGAACAATTTTATATGAAAAATTCGCGGCGAATTTAATCAAAACCCATTTTGCGATATTTAAAAAAACATGGATTTTTGGAAAAACTTTTACCAACCCAAGCAGAAAGTCCACAATTTTTTTCTTAATAAAAGTTAGGTCAGAATGTCTTCTTTCGATCCAAAGAATATCTTTCAGTAGTTTTAGATGAAATTTGGCCTGCTTTTCTCGTAAAACAATCTTGTCTCAACACAAAAAAAATTGGTGTTATAACTGAAAACATTCAAATAGTACAAGCAAAATAAGAACAAGCTAGACCTAAGCAGGGCCAACTAAAGCAATTGAAGACAATATGGTAGCCGGAAGGCCGCATTCCTGACTACTCCAATATTTTTCCATTGAGCCAATGGGCGGCGTTGCCACTAATCAACACTTTCCTGGACCAA
>NW_026018396.1:14947-31741 GCF_020466585.1 Dendroctonus ponderosae | reverse complement strand
GTTTGAGTCTCTTTCTAGAGCCTTCAGTGGCAAAAAGTAATTTTTTCTCACTTGAAGGTGAAAAACAAACAGTAACTATTTAAAGCCTTGTAAAAGTGCTTGCACAGAAAAAATATATTAAAGCAGAATATAAAAAACTCATCCACAAGAATAGCCCAGCTGGATATACTGTGAATATCCGATAATTTTTTCATCAATTCAAGCTAATTCAATATTCATAAACTAATAACTGATCACCTTTAGACACGCACCCATTTTATTATAATAACAAATTTAGCAAAGTATAATTCATATTTTTTATAGTAAAAGTACATACATTTACCTTCATATTATTTAATTGTGTCGCATTCATACTGTATAAAGGCAACGATTTTTGAGTATGTTTCTTTGTTTAATGTGCAAAGAATTCTCCAAAAAACCTACATAACTCTAAAAGTTTATAGCTTTTTAATGTCCGATATATTGACGTTTTTAATAAATAAATTTTATAAGAGAAGCTGAAGTAAATGCTCGTGGTAAAACTGTAATAAAATCCGTCGTCAACTAACCGGATTCAATTTAAAACTTGAACCGGTAAACTTAACTCATATAATTAGGAATCACATAAAATAACCTCCTAGTCAGTATTATTTGATTCAATGCTATAAACTTGAAAAACTTGATTGAATACCTTAGTTGATTAGCTAGTGGAGAGAAAAAATTAACTCGTTACTTCCACCTCTGCAATAACGTAAGTAAGCTACTTATCGAGTAATTAGTAAAAATATGAAAAAACGAACTAGTAAATTAATATATTCCTTAATCGAGAATTAATTTGCGGACAATAAGTATGTAATCTAGAAATATTTTAATATTAATTCAACATTCCCAAATAAATAGTATGGAGTTATTTATATCTCCATATTGAATTTTGTAATGATCAATTTATAAATATTAATCAATCAATAAATTAATAATGTAATAGTAATTATACAACTGAATAACAAAATTAAATTCAAATCTGCGATGACCACAAAATGGTTTATCTAACGGACTTTCAAGACATTTCAAGTTGCGATCTGTTAATTTTTATTTAAACTAATAAATTAAAACATATTGTTACAGTGCCATTTTGTATAAACATATACAGGTTGTCCCATAAACACACGCTCAAAAAGTTTATCCCTCATTAATCAACTTTTCCGTGATAATGAAGTTMAGTAGTATAAGTCTTTACGAGTAAAATTGACCCKCAGAGAATTCGTCTAAAAAAAAAACTTATTTAGAACTTTTTTYTAATAACAAATAGGAATGAACGAAAAGTTATAAATATTTTAAGCTGAAATTTATACAACATATAAAGTGTACACAGACCTTCAAAAAAAAATTATAGTAAGATTTTTTAAAGCAAAACTAAATTAATTATAGAAAATATAAAAAACGTAAAATTCGGCGGTTTATTTCATTTTTTGAGTAAACAAATGAACGGAAATGAACAAAAAGTTATAAATATTTTAAGCTGAAATTTATACAACATATAAAGTGTACAAAGACCTTCAAMAAAAAATTATAGTAAGATTTTTTWGAAGCAAAACTAAATTAATTATAGAAAATATAAAAAACGTTAAATTCGGCGGTTTATTTCATTTTTTGAGTAAACAAATGAACGGATTTTAATTTAGATTACCTTATAATGTAGGTTTTTTAATACCATAAAAAATTTTAACTTTTTTAAAAAACATTGGTGGTTCTAAAGTTATGCGCGAAAAACTTTTTTTCTCTCTAATCATTTAAATGAAAATTAAACTCTAATCATTTAAACAATGTTGGAAACACAGCTGGAAATCGCACTCAAACTATTGTCCCAATATGCTGACATCCTTTCGAAGGACTTCCAATAATATTTTACCTTCATCTATTTAATGTCCGAAACAGGCCTTTTAAAGTCTAATCTGGCTGGACTATATTACGTTCGTCTCGTTCTTGGAGATCTACAAAAGTGGAATAAACTTTTTCTTTAATTTAAGCTCCCAAAGAAAAAATCTAAAGGCGTTAAGTCGGGACATCTGGAGTGTCATTCGATATGATATGATTATCATCTCGCCCTTTTCCTCCGATCCCCTTGTATGTTACCTACTTAAATGGGCAGTTACAATAGAGTGCAAAGATTGAGAACAAAGTCTTCCATTAAAAAGAAAAAAGTGTTTATCAAAAATGTTAGATAGTTTTCACGGGTTATGACATAAAATCCAGGAGGATGCCAGTGAAGATCCCGCAAATATTTATTAATTAGTGCACTTTGAATAATGGTTTTTGCCTGTGAAATAATAGAAATTAGATTAGTTTAAAACCCTGTGAATAAACCTCTACTATTGAAGTTGGAGTCACGCACTTCGGCATCCTCAATAAATTCCAAATCCTTAATAAATTTTTTTCAGCGATTTTGATTAATCTCATTTAAAACCGCTTCCTCATTTTCTGTCTACGCAAAAACTATGATTGCTATAGGCTTTTACAAAAGCACAAACATTTTATAGAAGGATTAATACACCAACTGGAAAAAATGAGTTCATTTCGGCTACCAAACAAAAAGATTGCTATTTTTTGTACCAAGACACCGAAAAATGTACCTGGCTTTCTTTTCAATTAATGGTAACATTCTCTCTATTTTACAAAAAAAAACATAATGGTTTGACGACATTTTTTATTAAAAAGCTTAGGTCAGATCCTCGGCTTTTGAGCAAAAGAATAATTAATTTTGATAATTTACTTACGGGTCGTCTTGTGTATATCTACAGAAGCCTAAACGGATATTCTTCAATAAACACACACCTATTTATTCTCGACTTTAAAATTAGTTTATTTCTAGTTCATCAGTAGTTTCAATGCCAAAAATGAGCATTAACATTAAGCACAATAAATCCTAGCAAGTGGCACTTGTGGAAGTATCCAAATTCTTGGGCTCTCATCGTTAATATGCTATCTAATCTCATCAAGATCATTCACCCATCAGCATCAAACAAATTTTACCAGACATTATAGAACTATACGAAATTATAATGACCCACATGGTCTTCCTTAACTGTGTAAGTCATTAGCATCATCATAAAAAAGTAATTTAAATTGTGAACCTGTGCCATCAAACGGCTTATCGAAATATTCTCACATATTTTAAGAAACCTGAGTATTTATTTGAAAGAAAGTCTTGGTAATGTGTACAACAAAAACCTGCAAACCAATATTGAGTTCGAAAAAGAAATAGATTAGATCCATTAAATTACTGTTACTTTAACGTCTCAGGTACCTGGAACAGTGCTTTCATACATCGTACCGTTATGCTTTCAACCAGCAAGAAAATTATAGTGACTATGTATAGATTCGATCACATAGTAAATAGTTTTTTAATTTTTTTTCCAACCAGCAGCCATCATTGTTCGTTAAATGCACTTTGGTATATTTTGTCTGCATTACTTTAGCGATATTCAACATGCGCGTTACGCTATATGGGCTCCGATTGCTATTACAAGGAAATTAACATAATTTTTAAGTGCATACTTAACTTACAGACCGTGAACTAGCATTATAAAGCGATCAGCCAACCCTATCAGACCTAAGTTTCTTTGGATATTCAGCTACATTTTGCCGATATATAAAAAAATCTGTTTACAACCGCTTTTTACTTAAAACATGTCTCATTCTGCTCTGCATTGCTTGCATATAATTACTGCAACGAAAATGTTTCAAGTAGGTTATTGTCGTCTCCTAAAGTGAATTCAAGTTTGAAGCTTTAGACCGATTGAAAGCGGTGCGTTTATCAAGCTTTTAGACCATCGTAGAAAACATTTTTTTTCTGATGTTTCTCAAGCACGAGTGGCCTAATCTTCAGCCTAAGAAACCAACTCTATTGCAATGTATTATAACTCTGTGTTGCAGAAAAAATTGTATACCAAAGCACGTTTACAGTGTCATCATGTTAGGTATTTTATAGCCCCGTATTGGTGTTACACTAGTCCAAATAAACGTGATTAAACTGCAAAATTCCCAAGTTAAATTAAATTATAAAGTCCAATAAACACATAGCATTCATTCCACGAGCCAGTCATACCTATTTTGGATATAATTCACGTATGGAATAGCGAGTTTTTTGCATGGACATTTGCATTCCTGATCTCCTTCTGTTAAAGTAAATCGATTCGTTTGTATTATTGATGAATGTGTGCAATAATGAAAAAAATGCTTTATTGTATGACATGGATTTTTTCGATAAGGACGTTTTGCATGATTTTTGAGGACTTGGAAAAATTTTGATAGTGAACCTATTGATATTTTTCTTTTTTTCTGCACCTAAAGAACACTTTTTATTGGCCACTTGAATGTTAAATAAGTTCGCTAGTTATTTCCTAATATAACGCTACCGCCAAAGCACTTGTTGCCAAATATTTTATTAAGCTCTTTAAGGGATTTTTTTAAAATAAAAAAAACCAGAACAAATAGTCGGATTTGCTCTACATAAATGCAATTAATTATCTATCCTTTTACGTTAAAGCCACGAATAGCTTTTGCAACCTTTCAGTTTAGAACATTCAGTTTGGCATTTGATTAATAATAAACCTTTCTTTGAGCTCTATTGCTTCATTATTCTGCCGTGTGGGTATAAGATATAGAATAAAGTATAAATAAGTAAAAATAGCAAAAATTGTCCATATAAAAATACATAAATATTAAAACATTTGATAAGTCATTAAATTGCAAGTCATTTTAAATTATCGATAACTGAAATGAGAAAGTATGATATAAAATAATTAGGTTTTAATTTTAGCAACGCGGTGATCGTGACACTATTTTTCTTTTCTCTATTCACTCTGCATATTTGCAATCTCCATACGCAAGCAGAGACTTCAACATGAAAAGCTACATGTTTTGGTTTTAGTTGAAAAATTGATATTTTCCTCAATATCGAATGCATTCAATGCTTTATACTCATATTGCATGTGTCTATCAAATTAAATCGGAGAATCCATTAAATTTTAAATTTCTCTGATCTCAATCAGAAAATCTCTAATTATCAGCTATTGTCAATAAAATCAGATAACACGATCAGTCAAGAAATAGAACCAGAAAGTTTAAGGAATTAAATAAAATAATCAATTTCGTCGGTCACGTGAAGAATTAAGTTACGAAGAAACTGATGTAATGGCTCGTATATTGGTGAGCAAGTGATACTGGCTTTCAATGAGTTCAAATACAAAGTATAAGACACTAAATATTTTCCTGATAGTTGCAGTTGCGGAATAAACTGTATCCAGAAAAATGATTTTTATATTTCGACTAATTTTTCAGAAAGAAAAATTACGATGCCGAATGTTCTTGAGGGTTTTTGAATTACAATATTGTAACATTTTCCTATTTTTTTACCGCCAAGTTCCCTAAAGGATTTTTCAAATTAAAACTTCCTACACCAGTTTCTTGTCTCAATAGCCTTCCTTTAATTGATCCTAAACATAAATCGTTCAGCATGACTTTTTATTTATTTAGCGTCACTAACCAACATCTGTATAAAAATATGTCTCATATTATGAAATGAGGCTAATTGGTTGCCATTGCACTGTAATTATAAATATTTGGCAACTTAAAATGTTTTCGAGCCTGCCAGTGGTCACTTTTTACTTATAAAATATCAGCTAACTTATGCACGTTTAACTTTCCGTCGTCTTTAAGATTCAATGTTGAAGCAAAACAAACTAGATTCGTTAATATACAATATAACATTATACGTGCAAAAACGGTAAAAATTAATTCGAATTTTCAAAATTTAGATAACATTCAATTAATTTTAATGTTTTGAACTGCGTTCGTCGTGTAAACCGTAGATTGGTTCACATTATTGTTAATATAATTTTCAAATAAATAATTGAGAATGGCTAATAGATAAGCCAACCGCACATATTAGCGTAATTAACAATTTAAAGCAGTATTTTTTAGAAAATTAAACCCATCAAGATAAGCTAATTATTCGACGTGATTATCGTTGTCCAACCTGAACCTATTTGCACTTATTTCACTTAACATAAAATGAATATCCCTGAAACATCTACATTGCCTTACACGGAAATTAAAATGACTTCTTGGTGGTTTGAAGAAATCTAGCCAAGCCCACGATTCACGTTTCAGAATAATGACCATATGTATAAATTTTGCATAAAATATTCCGCTAAAGCCAATTGAATTGCAAAGTTAAATTTATCAGAATAATATAAAATTGAATAAATGAAAATTGTTAATCTGTTGCAACGTTTTAATAGACAGCAAGTCAAAAGTAATAAAAATATTCAGGGTAACACGTTACACTCTGATGCACGGGCAACAGGCATTTTTGTAAAGTCAGCGTATTAAAATGCAAATTAATTTAATTCGGCCAATGCGGTTTTTGCTCAATGCATGCCAGTCCGTTTTAAATTATTGCCGACATCATTATTTTCATTTGAAAAAATAAAAATGTGTTGTCAGCAAAGAAGGCTCGCAAAACAACAGTTTATGATGTTTTAAATTGCGAATTATCAGCAAGAATCTTTTGTATAATTTAGGTCGGTTTCGGTTGGCAACACAGATAGTGGAATTGCAAAAAAATATTTGAGCGCATAAGATAGTCGATAAAATAAGGTATAGGTAGCAAGTTTTTCAAAAGTATCACAGTTGATTCAAAGCAAAAAACTGTTTCAAGCAGAATTTGTACAAGCATTTGCGAATGTTTCGATAGAAATTACTTCAAATTTTGCACCTGAATTAAAAATACTTGATAACACGAATTGAAATCAACGTGTTTTATTGCAGTTTTCAACAATTCTACTTCTCTGGGACAAAAGAAAACTCACGCCAAGTTTGTCAAAAATATTGCAGTTTGTTCTTCTTCAGCAGCAGAATGCAATAGTTGAGAACTATTGAGGAACTGATTTATCAATAACCGTCTGGGAAAGTGTGTTATTTAATTTAAGAACCTTAAAACGATCTTTAAAGCGATTTTAGTTTACATATTATACGTATATTACAAGACACAAAATATAGGAATGGAAAGCAAATATTTCAATAAAAATAGCTTCAGACGCAGAACTTAAAATCAATTGATTTATATCAATGTTTTACAATAACAGTTTTCAACCACTCCACTTCTTTGAAATACACGAAAACTTATCAGAAGTTTTCAAAACTATTACTGTTTGTTTTTCTTCAGCTCCAGCTTTTCTGCTTTGATGCCTAGTCAATACAATTCAAAGCTATGGAGATAATTCAAAATGTATGCTAGTGCAGGAAAGTGTCTAAATTTTTAATTTCAAAGCTTTCAAAATCTTGAAAGTCTTTTTGATTTATTCATTGGAAAGTACCAAGCAAAAAATTCTACTAATGGCAAGAAAAAAATATTTAATAGCAAGAACTTGAGATGCAGAACTGATCTTAATCTAATTGCATTTGCAATTGTATTAAAATGCAATTGCATCAACCACTCTCTGCTTTGAGATACAATTTTTATTTGAACTGCAAATATTGCTTGACTTTGAACTTTAGTCTAAACGGTAATTAACATGCTTACAAACTGAGAATATTGATATTTTTTAGCTTTTATCATTTAAACACATGTATGCGTTTTGTCAACGGATTCATGCTGCGAAAGCCCCAGCAGGAGGTAAATGGGATAAGTCAAGCTTTTTTTAAGCAACACTAATCAGAACACACAAGTGGGTTTCATTACTCTCTAACGTGCCAGTTGAACGACACTTTTTAATTATCCGTAATGTGTTTCTACGAAATTTTGAAATTCTACACTAGTTTTGATTCAGTCTTTCACAATTATTTTACAGTTTATTTTGTTATTGTAACAAGGAATTATCGATGTTTTATTGTGCAATATTCTGGGTACAAGAATTGACGCCAAAGTTTTAGAGTAAATGGAGAGATTTCCGATATATGTTTTATATTTTGTTGCATATTTTATTCAATTGTAATCCATGTTTTTATAATATACCGTTTTGCACGCCACTTGTGTTCACAATGTTAATATTTTGAATTTGAAATCAATTAAAATTAAACAAGATATCCTGAAACATACTTGTAAAGAAGTTAAAAGTAAAACTGTAGAAAGCTATCGAAAACGAAATTAATATGTTTGGTTTCATCTTGATTTTTCTATTGATTTTAACGGCAAATTATAAGCCATAAACCGCGCTTTAGTGGTGCCTAATTTACAATATATTTTTTATTGTAAAAAATTAGTAGTCAATGCTTGTCAAAAAAGGGAATTTTATAAGGCAAAATAAGCAAACTATATAATAACATATAAGCTTTATGTTCCACCATTCTAAATTGTGTTAGAAATTAAGTGGAAAAGTAAACTTGACTTTTTTGTCATAAACCGTCTACCATAATCGACAAAATAATTCGCAGAAATTCTCCAGCTAGGCCACATATGGCAACTTTACCGTGGCGTCAATTTAAAGAGCCAAGTTCAACGAAACGACAAATAATTGCCCACGCAATATCTTTTTATTCAATTCCTCCTGTTTTTAAATCGTTAGTCCTAACATTTCCTTTCGATTTGCCAGTCTACCTTTAGTGTTAACAGCTTCATTCTACTCCACTAATTTGCAGAAACCAATTGCATTATACAAAACCAGTCAGATAAATCAAACCTGCGTCGGCATGTTTCGCGATTGCGTTGAATTAAATCGGCAATTTCCCATAGTAAAGTTGGCACAGCTTGTAATTAAATGTAAATTAAAATAAAAGTGGCGATGCTTAAATAAAACTGGAATGACAAGAAGTAAGAGATACGTGGCGTGGCGATAAAAACGTAGCGGTCATTCATTTAAAACTTCTTCTGCATCCTGTTTTGCGATGGATGCAAGATGGTCGTTTTCTTAAAAACGCAATTACTTCAAGAAAATATCGAATTACAGAATTGAGCGTCGAGTGACACCTGAGGATTTTGCGAGTAAATTGATATCCAAGATAAGATTATTTCTGTTTTTATGTTAAAGATGTTGCAAGTTGCAATAAAAATAATTGCTTATCAATGGTTTATTCATGAGCGCCTACCTAATTAAATACCCCAGTAGAAGAAATTATGGATTATTTTAACGAAATCCACCTGTTTTGTATAAAACTGCCAAAACTGCCGAGTCAGGATCTTATGCAGGAAGAAAAGCGCATTCTAAACCGCAAATTACAGTCCACATTGACAACAATAAAACAACCTTCATTTTGCAGATAATAATGTCCGTTCTAATTATCAGCAATCAAAGTGGAATAATTACAACAAAACTGGATTTAAACGTAAGTTTTAATAAATCTTTGATATGCTTAAATTGTCATATCCGTTTTCTGATTTGTGTTACAGTCAACTTTCATCTGGGCATCTGTTTGTTTTTAATATTCTACTTTTGAAAATCCTTAATTATAGGTGGTTTTTTCAGATTAGCGCTGATCTATTTTTTTGTGTCTGCCACAGCATATTATTTCCACCCATCTCATTTCAGAAGTACCGTAAACAGATAACTAAGAACCTTCTTTCCTCTATTAATTATTTACGTCTGGTTCAGCAGAAGATTAATGGCGTTTGAGCTAAACTTAATAACCTACATCATCAGAGAGTAAACTTTGATTGCTCGAAAGCCATTCTATGTCTAACAAGGTATTTAAAATGAAGTGTGATTATGTTCTTACTACAGTTAAATTATATGATTTTAGCTTAATTTGCAATTTTTGTGTTACTGGTCAGCGTGCGTAAATTGTGAGTATATATATGATTTGTGATTTGCAAAAGAAAAGCATCAAAATTGCATTAACATTTATAAAAAAAACACTCCAAAGGATGATCAGAGAACATTCAAGGAAATTGTTTTTTTTAAATACGCAATCAGTAGAAACAAATATATGATAATACCAGTTAATGAAGCTGATTTCGACTGCAAATGCACAACAAATTTCGCATATTTTAAAAGAATGAACATTCAGAAACCGAAAAATCGCTGTTTAAATTCCCGTCATAGATGCATTGGCAGTCAACTGTAAAATTGAAACAATTATTTCTTAATAGTTCCAGTGGAAAAACAACTTCGATTCGAAATCCTTGAGCAATTGGAAGTTGTTGTTTAACAAGCAAGACTATTTCCAAAGCTATTTGACCGGAAACAACCAAACACAATGGCGAAACATGTTGCTGAATAGTGTAAACTTGAATGTATTTACGCAATCCCTGAATAATGAACTTGGTTTCAGAAAATTTACGGATTATTGTTCTACGTCTTTGGTTATAAACTGCTATGGTTTTCTTAATCTGATAATTTCTATCTGGGTCAAATCTTGAAATTCTGGAAGAAAATGCTAATCGTAGATACTTGCAATGGAAATGCTATTTTGCAACTACATTTTTTTAAGAGTTAGGAGATATATGTTGTAAGTAAATTTACTAGAATAGTAGTATATGCTGTTTTTCTACCACAAACTGTCTTGATATGATGTGCGCCACGAAGTGGATTTAAGAAACATCATTTTTCGAAACAACACTTTCTAAAGGTATTCATTTCTTTCTAAAATGACGTAAAACGATTCTTATTTAAATTTCCTTATTGCTACATAAGTATTGTCAACTTTTGCAGTTCTTTCCAATTACTTATTTTCATGTCCATCAGTTCTTTCTGTTTGTCCATTAGTGCCTTTAAGTTCTCATTATATATTTATTTCAGCAAATGTATACTGGTACATTCATGTAAATTCTGCTTTTTAACACAAACTATTTACTGATCTACGTACTTTTCCGTTTAGAAGAGAAATTAAAGAATTATTTTTTTGCTCATCACATCGTTCCGAACACTTTCCAACCGTATTTCTTTCCAAAGATTCTTAGAGTTTTCCAATATTCTTGCTGCCACAAATTGTCAGCTTCTGCAGATGTTCTTCAATTATTTATTTTATAACTATGTCCGTTTTCAGTTTTCCCTATACACAGATAATTTGCTTTAATCTCTTGCTATTTTATTACGATTTTCCTCAGATTTTTGTTTGCTAATTTAAAATAATAATGGGAAACTGTTGCACACACCAAATTCTTTGGTCACACATTTATTTCAAAAAGTTACATTTTTAATCTGCTGATTTTATTTTTCTCTTACAAATTTTCATTTGAAGCCTATTATCAACCTCATTGGGTTAATTGCACTCGATTTCATTCTGACAGTTTTCAGTGCTTTTGCTGGCGTTTTTAAGTGATTTTTACCAACTTAGCCGTAGATTTATTTTCGCTTTTGTGAAGTTTTCAGGGCTCCTACAAAATAATTAATTTCTAAAAGCCCAAACATATGGACCATTCGATATGAAAAACAATCAATTTTGGAATTTACGAACGAATGTAAACTTGACTCTACATAGAGTTTAGATTTGTCTGCTCTCAAGTATGAAACAATTAAAATGTGGCAAAATATCAGGTAAAAACTGTTTTTGTGCAGTTTTTTCTGAACCTCGTGTTTTTTATTTGATCTAAATTGTTGCTCTTTTCCATACACATCCTTTTAACAAATAATAATAATATTGAGAGCAAAAAAATTAAGAAATTCTCAAAGGTCTCGAGTCCGTCCAATTTCTGTAGTTTGGGTTAATTGGAGAATCGAACTAAAAACTGTTGTAACTTTGACAAAATTTCTTACTATACTTACAACGTACACTTTATTCGTTAACTTGCGGAATTTTCAGTAGATTTTAGAAGCATGATCGGTAGTTTGAAGTTATTAACATTTTTGCGGGTAATTCAAAGTGTTGGCTTTGGAAATTGGTCTAATGCCAGCGGGTGTCTAAAGCCAGATGTTTCTTATTACAAAACCATCGGCGATAACAAAAAAAATTATAAATTTACAAGCCATTTTCAAACCAGAAAAAATATACCAAACAAAAAGTTTCGCAAGAAAAGCACTCAGTCCAATTCCCTGTTAATTCTAGTACTGTGTACAGGAAAAATATGCCCTTAATTAGTTCAGCTTACTAATCCAAAGAGGCATCGTCTAATCACGTAGGCAGAAACTACTAATAAGCTAAAGCATTTAAACCGTGTTAATAACCGTGCCCAGTATTCATAAGAGCCGCCGCTTTTCAAACCAAAATAAATTCATATGTATTACGGTTATTAATGGATCTCTTTCAACCTAAAAGAATTAAATTAACCCCTCTGAATGGCATTTAGTAAAGATACCGGAACTGAGGCATAAAAACAACTGTCTAGAAGTCCAAGGAAGCGGAAGACAGGCTGGAGTGTGTAGGATGCGGCGTAAAATGATATCTTGTTTATGTCACCTAGTTATGGATGATTTAATTATGTTCGGAAGGTCAGGAAGCAGTAAAAATAAATTCCTCCAAGCGCTCCTTTGAGTTTGCCGGATTCATCCAATTACAAGAAAGTGGCTGGGGGAAACCGTAAACTAATATTTTTTACACACTAGATGTATTTGAAGAACTCGCGCAATAAAACTAACTGTTAGAGCAGCACAATAAACAACTCTTAGAAGCGGCGATATATAAATATCATTCAGTTGGCCTGCTACCAGAAGATAATCAATGATTTCGAGGCAAAAACTGAAAGAAGTAGAAACCGTTGAACGTAAAACATTTCCGATGAAGTCAAACGAGATAAATACCGATTAATTCTCGGACGTTTCCGGCTCGCTCAAGTATTTCATGCCATTAAGGATGGCAGTGGAATGAAATTTTTACCTCTGCAATTACTGAAACTGATTATCCGCAAAAACTGATACCAACTTTTCTACTTCCTGAATTCCTACTGGAATAACATTGACCTGCTTACGAAGAATCAACTTAAAAAAAAACCAATTAGAGTTTCATAGAAATTATTTACAACTATAGGAATCTACGGCTTGAAATGAGGCATCTGGCCAATATTTTTTACACAACATTAGCATCCCCTCAGGACCGGATATCCAGGTCCTTTAGAGCTCATCTTGATATAAAGCCCTAATGCATATGTTCGCTGTTCTTATATATTTCTTCTCTGCCATGTGTTCGGTCTTCAAACAAATATAACGTTAATCTTTGCTTAATGAGGAACGATAAATGGTTTGCTTTAAACAGCGGGCTCGAACAAAGATACTGATCAACTTAGGCAAATTAGAAGTGGAAAGTCATGTGGCTTGAACTCGATAAGTTTACACCAGAGTGAAAATCTACTACTTTCAAGATTGGCTTATTGTTAAATATATGAGAAGGTTATTGTTAAATATATGAAATATATTGGAATAGTCGGAAAATATATTTTCAAGTTAAAGTTAAGACATGATTTTAGTTCCTGAGTAAAATGTGCAAATGTTGCTGTACATCAGCCATAAGCAGAGGCAAAAAACATTTATCAGCCCCCATTAAAGAAAAGAAGTACTTTTTATATAATTAAACTAACTTAATTTAACTATTTATTTGAAACGAGAGTTTCAAATATCATTTTACAATGCGTATTTATTAAAATGTAATATTTTTGACAGACAATGGCTGCACTTAAGCTGAATGCATTATGTAGTCAATAGTATCGTCTGTCTTGACTTTTATGTCTTTTACAAGTAACCTTTATTATTTGGTTTAAATATGGATTTAAAATATAGATAAGTTAGTTTTTTTTTTTCATTTTAATTAGCTTAATGAATAAAACTCATTTAAACCAATCATCTAATGAATGAATAAAATATTCCTTAAAAGGAAAATTTGTCATTAAATGAGGGTATAAAAGTAGAAACTACAAAAAAAAAACATTTTTTTCTAAAATGATTCTATGTCTAAAGCTCTTTGGCAAAGTTTAATTATTGAATTAATAAGAGCCTCAAAAGTTTTTGTTAAACGAACAATAATTTCAAACGCGATTATTCATTATTTATTTAAGATTTCAGATCTGACAAATGCACTGATTAAATGGAAAATTTGTTTTTAAAATATCCTGCTAGAAAAGTCGAAACCACAAAAAACATTGTTTAATTGAAATTGTTCTATGTCTAAAACTGTACTTAGGATCTCTTTTGAAAGAGTCGTCCTATTCAAATAGGTCATTTGCAAATTGCACAAAATCATTAAAGCAAAAAAAATTTCAGCAATTATAGAATATTTGAAGAAAACCCTAATTATTTATTAATTTCGAAGTTCATATGAAAGCTTTTTTAAAATATGCTCATTGAATCATTTTAACGGACGCCGATATTACAAAAATAAAAAAAAAAAATTATAAGAAACGACAATTTTAAACGCGATTGTTTATTATTTATTGAAGATTTCAGATTTGTGACAAATCCGTTGATTAAATGGAAACTTAGTTTTTTAAATGTCTTGCTAGAAAAGTAGAAACCACAAAAAAAAATGATTTAATTGAAATCGTTATAAGTCTAAAACTGTACTAAAGATCTCTTTTGAAAGAGTCGTCCTATTCAAATAAGTCATTTGCAAATTGAACAAAATCATTAAAGCAAAAAAAATTTCAGCAATTATAGAATATTTGAAGAAAACCCTATTTATTTCTTAATTTCGAAGTTCATATGAAAGCTTTTTTAAAATATGCTCATTGAATCATTTTAACGGACGCCGATATTACAAAAATAAAAAAAAATTGTATAAGAAACGACAATTTTAAACGCGATTGTTTATTATTTATTGAAGATTTCAGATGTGTGACAAATCCGTTGATTAAATGGAAACTTAGTTTTTTAAATGTCTTGCTGGAAAAGTAGAAACCACAAAAAAAATGATTTAATTGAAATCGTTATAAGTCTAAAACTGTACTAAAGATCTCTTTTGAAAGAGTTGTCCTATTCAAATAAGTCATTTGCACATTGCAAAAAATTATTAAAGCAAAAAAATTTCAGGCAGCAAATGTAGAACATTTGGAGAAAATACTATTTATTTATTAATTTCGAAGTTCATATGAAAGCTTTTTAAAATATGCTCATTGAATCATTCTAGCGGACGCCGGTATTCTTTATTTCTTGATGATCGATGAAATGAAGAAACGCTGAATCATGCAAACATATGCCCTAACGGCTATATTACATAGCCTCCAATGAAAATCCACACGCAAAATGTTCCATTTTATGGAAATTTTCTAAATTTTATTTGAGAAAAGTTTGTTTACAACTTCTGCAACAGACAGCAACTCAAAGCAGGTCGTACTCTGAACATGTTCTCTAAAGAAACAGGACATAAAAACTAGTTAAATCAATTTCCCCTTTTCGATATTAAGCAAACTTCCAACTGAAGACTCCAAACTCCAGAAATCATTGCATTATTTCGGGTCAGCACAAGGATATCGCTATCAAAAGAACCGCTCGCGAGAAAGCACCAGTCTTTGACCATTTTCCTACCGTAAAGATTGGACAAAAGCCCAAACATTTGTGGGAGGTCATAGAAAAACAGACTTGATTCTAAATGGGCTGAGCGTAGAATTTTGTATGGTCCACTGCTTATTACCTCCATTCAATGTCTGGAATTCGATATTTCCTAGACCGGCAGTCTCTAAAGGTGGTTCGAAACCTGCGTTTGATTGGGGGATTTTTGCAAATTGTGCAAGAAAATAGGTGAAATGTGGTGGGCAAATTTGCAGAAATCTAGTGTGGAACTCTTAGAGGATGCAGCGTTAAATAGTTATAAGATCTCTTAAAATGCGCTAGTTACGTTGTTCGAGTTTGCAAGCAGCATTTTATTATGCCAATAACCATTAAAACTAACTATTTTACTGTTTGCAGTTGGTCTATCCAATACACCAACCTACAAAATGTGCCTAATTAAGTTTTAGAATTTCGAGCCGATCATACTTTTTAAATATTAACATTTGTCTTTGTTTCAGGTAAGAGACTGAATACTACTCTACCAACTAATGGCTACGGTAAGTGACGGAAAAATACCTTTTGGTCAGTAAATGTCTATATACTCGGTATTCTTTAAATTTTCAGGTCAGTCAATCCCATTGTTGCCTAAAATTGATAATATCAAAGTTGTAACCAACCAATTAAAATGTAGATCACATACTTTTCGAAGCTTCAGCACCAATCAAAATCCAGTCACGTAAAGATCACTCAAGCGGGCAATTTCTTCAGCATCTTGTCTTGATCTTCGTGAGCATAGTTTCTTGTGTATTATTTAGTTGTCAAATAAATGTAAAGCAAGTTGACAATACAATACATCCGAGGACAAATGAGGCCACACTTTTTTGTTTAAGAGGAAGCTTTGTTCTTTTAAAAAAGCTGGTACATTTGATTTATACTGGCCGCAATTTGACAATTTCGAATACCGCTTATGCATGTATTGGCTAGGTTTAGGTACAGACCTATTTAAGGCATGTGACTGAATGTGATTTTTTAAATTATATTTACTACTGCTAAGGACTGAGAAAAAATCGCTACAGACAAAAACCGATCTAACTGTTCACAAAATCAAAAAATCTTCCTTCAAACCTCTAATTGATTTTTACATATTAAGCGTAGAACTGGAGAGTAGATTGGAAAAGTGCGTTAGGGTAGGAAAATGAATTTACACGCCCACAAACAGTGAAGGAAGTTGTCGAGAAATTGGAGAAGAATCGCAGGTTGTTCAATCGGAAAATGAAGAATCGGGCAATGAAGTAGGTTGCAGTGAGAGTACGATACGTCGAATCGAAAAAGATGGGCTTCATAAAGTTCAGACGACACCAAACAGAAATTCAAATAAGAATCTGGAAGCAGAAAACTTATTTTTTCCAAAAAAAAGATTGAGTACGTTCTTTGTGACTTCTCCCAGCTTCCGGGTCAAAAAATT
>NW_026018396.1:0-14847 GCF_020466585.1 Dendroctonus ponderosae | reverse complement strand
TTTTTTTTGCTTTAATGATTTTGTGCAATTTGCAAATGACTTATTTGAATAGGACGACTCTTTCAAAAGAGATCTTTAGTACAGTTTTAAACTTAGAAGTATTTCAATTAAATAATTTTCATTGTAGTTTCTACTTTGCTAGCAAGACATTTAAAAAACTAAGTTTCCATTTAATCAATGGATTTGTCACACATCTGAAATATTCAATAAATAATAAACAATCGCGTTTAAATTGTCGTTTCTTATACAATTTTTTTTTATTTTTGTAATATCGGCGTCCGTTAAAATGATTCAATGCGCATATTTTAAAAAAGCTTTCATATGAACTTCGAAATTAATAAATAAATAGGGTTTTCTTCAAATATTCTATAATTGCAGAATTTTTTTTTGCTTTAATGATTTTGTGCAATTTGCAAGTGACTTATTTGAATAGGACGACTCTTTCAAAAGAGATCTTTAGTACAGTTTTAAACTTAGAAGGATTTCAATTAAATAATTTTCATTGTAGTTTCTACTTTGCTAGCAAGACATTTAAAAAACTAAGTTTCCATTTAATCAATGGATTTGTCAGACATCTGAAATATTCGACAAATAATAAACAACCGCGTTTAAAATTATCGTTTCTTATACAATTTTTTTTATTTTTGTAATATCGGCGTCCGTTAAAATGATTCAATTAGCATATTTTAAAAAGGCTTTCATATGAACTTCGAAATTAATAAATAAATAGGGTTTTCTTCAAATGTTCTATAATTGCTAAAACTTTTTTTTGCTTTAATGATTTTGTGCAATTTACAAATGACTTATTTGAATAGGACGACTCTTTCAAGAGATCCTAAGTGCAGTTTTAGACATAGAACAATTTCAATTAAATAATGTTCTTCGTGGTTTCGACTTTTCTAGCAGGACATTTTAAAAGCAAATTTTCTATTTAATCAGTGCATTTGTCAGACATCTGAAATCTTCATCAAATAATGAATAATCGCGTTCGTTTAACAAAAACTTTTGAGGCTCTTCGTAATTCAATAATTAAACTTTGCCAAAGAGCTTTAGACATAGAATCATTATAGAAAAAAATGTTTTTTTTTGTAGTTTCTACTTTTATAGCCTCATTTAATGACAAATTTTCCTTTTAAGGAATATTTTATTCATTCATAAGATGATTGGTTTAAATGAGTTTTATTCATTAAGCTAATTAAAATGAAAAACAAAACTGACTTATCTATATTTTAAATCCATATTTAAACCAAATAATAAACGTTACTTGTAAAAGACATAAAAGCCAAGACAGACGATACTATTGACTACATAATGCATTCAGCTTAAGTGCAGCCATTGTCTGTCAAAAATATTACATTTTAATAAATACGCATTGTAAAATGATATTTGAAACTCTCGTTTCAAATAAATAGTTAAATTAAGTTAGTTTAATTATATAAAAAGTACTTCTTTTCTTTAATGGGGGCTGATAAATGTTTTTTGCCTCTGCTTATGGCTGATGTACAGCAACATTTGCACATTTTACTCAGGAACTAAAATCATGTCTTAACTTTAACTTGAAAATATATTTTCCGACTATTCCAATATATTTCATATATTTAACAATAACCTTCTCATATATTTAACAATAAGCCAATCTTGAAAGTAGTAGATTTTCACTCTGGTGTAAACTTATCGAGTTCAAGCCACATGACTTTCCACTTCTAATTTGCCTAAGTTGATCAGTATCTTTGTTCGAGCCCGCTGTTTAAAGCAAACCATTTATCGTTCCTCATTAAGCAAAGATTAACGTTATATTTGTTTGAAGACCGAACACATGGCAGAGAAGAAATATATAAGAACAGCGAACATATGCATTAGGGCTTTATATCAAGATGAGCTCTAAAGGACCTGGATATCCGGTCCTGAGGGGATGCTAATGTTGTGTAAAAAATATTGGCCAGATGCCTCATTTCAAGCCGTAGATTCCTATAGTTGTAAATAATTTCTATGAAACTCTAATTGGTTTTTTTTTAAGTTGATTCTTCGTAAGCAGGTCAATGTTATTCCAGTAGGAATTCAGGAAGTAGAAAAGTTGGTATCAGTTTTTGCGGATAATCAGTTTCAGTAATTGCAGAGGTAAAAATTTCATTCCACTGCCATCCTTAATGGCATGAAATACTTGAGCGAGCCGGAAACGTCCGAGAATTAATCGGTATTTATCTCGTTTGACTTCATCGGAAATGTTTTACGTTCAACGGTTTCTACTTCTTTCAGTTTTTGCCTCGAAATCATTGATTATCTTCTGGTAGCAGGCCAACTGAATGATATTTATATATCGCCGCTTCTAAGAGTTGTTTATTGTGCTGCTCTAACAGTTAGTTTTATTGCGCGAGTTCTTCAAATACATCTAGTGTGTAAAAAATATTAGTTTACGGTTTCCCCCAGCCACTTTCTTGTAATTGGATGAATCCGGCAAACTCAAAGGAGCGCTTGGAGGAATTTATTTTTACTGCTTCCTGACCTTCCGAACATAATTAAATCATCCATAACTAGGTGACATAAACAAGATATCATTTTACGCCGCATCCTACACACTCCAGCCTGTCTTCCGCTTCCTTGGACTTCTAGACAGTTGTTTTTATGCCTCAGTTCCGGTATCTTTACTAAATGCCATTCAGAGGGGTTAATTTAATTCTTTTAGGTTGAAAGAGATCCATTAATAACCGTAATACATATGAATTTATTTTGGTTTGAAAAGCGGCGGCTCTTATGAATACTGGGCACGGTTATTAACACGGTTTAAATGCTTTAGCTTATTAGTAGTTTCTGCCTACGTGATTAGACGATGCCTCTTTGGATTAGTAAGCTGAACTAATTAAGGGCATATTTTTCCTGTACACAGTACTAGAATTAACAGGGAATTGGACTGAGTGCTTTTCTTGCGAAACTTTTTGTTTGGTATATTTTTTCTGGTTTGAAAATGGCTTGTAAATTTATAATTTTTTTTGTTATCGCCGATGGTTTTGTAATAAGAAACATCTGGCTTTAGACACCCGCTGGCATTAGACCAATTTCCAAAGCCAACACTTTGAATTACCCGCAAAAATGTTAATAACTTCAAACTACCGATCATGCTTCTAAAATCTACTGAAAATTCCGCAAGTTAACGAATAAAGTGTACGTTGTAAGTATAGTAAGAAATTTTGTCAAAGTTACAACAGTTTTTAGTTCGATTCTCCAATTAACCCAAACTACAGAAATTGGACGGACTCGAGACCTTTGAGAATTTCTTAATTTTTTTGCTCTCAATATTATTATTATTTGTTAAAAGGATGTGTATGGAAAAGAGCAACAATTTAGATCAAATAAAAAACACGAGGTTCAGAAAAAACTGCACAAAAACAGTTTTTACCTGATATTTTGCCACATTTTAATTGTTTCATACTTGAGAGCAGACAAATCTAAACTCTATGTAGAGTCAAGTTTACATTCGTTCGTAAATTCCAAAATTGATTGTTTTTCATATCGAATGGTCCATATGTTTGGGCTTTTAGAAATTAATTATTTTGTAGGAGCCCTGAAAACTTCACAAAAGCGAAAATAAATCTACGGCTAAGTTGGTAAAAATCACTTAAAAACGCCAGCAAAAGCACTGAAAACTGTCAGAATGAAATCGAGTGCAATTAACCCAATGAGGTTGATAATAGGCTTCAAATGAAAATTTGTAAGAGAAAAATAAAATCAGCAGATTAAAAATGTAACTTTTTGAAATAAATGTGTGACCAAAGAATTTGGTGTGTGCAACAGTTTCCCATTATTATTTTAAATTAGCAAACAAAAATCTGAGGAAAATCGTAATAAAATAGCAAGAGATTAAAGCAAATTATCTGTGTATAGGGAAAACTGAAAACGGACATAGTTATAAAATAAATAATTGAAGAACATCTGCAGAAGCTGACAATTTGTGGCAGCAAGAATATTGGAAAACTCTAAGAATCTTTGGAAAGAAATACGGTTGGAAAGTGTTCGGAACGATGTGATGAGCAAAAAAATAATTCTTTAATTTCTCTTCTAAACGGAAAAGTACGTAGATCAGTAAATAGTTTGTGTTAAAAAGCAGAATTTACATGAATGTACCAGTATACATTTGCTGAAATAAATATATAATGAGAACTTAAAGGCACTAATGGACAAACAGAAAGAACTGATGGACATGAAAATAAGTAATTGGAAAGAACTGCAAAAGTTGACAATACTTATGTAGCAATAAGGAAATTTAAATAAGAATCGTTTTACGTCATTTTAGAAAGAAATGAATACCTTTAGAAAGTGTTGTTTCGAAAAATGATGTTTCTTAAATCCACTTCGTGGCGCACATCATATCAAGACAGTTTGTGGTAGAAAAACAGCATATACTACTATTCTAGTAAATTTACTTACAACATATATCTCCTAACTCTTAAAAAAATGTAGTTGCAAAATAGCATTTCCATTGCAAGTATCTACGATTAGCATTTTCTTCCAGAATTTCAAGATTTGACCCAGATAGAAATTATCAGATTAAGAAAACCATAGCAGTTTATAACCAAAGACGTAGAACAATAATCCGTAAATTTTCTGAAACCAAGTTCATTATTCAGGGATTGCGTAAATACATTCAAGTTTACACTATTCAGCAACATGTTTCGCCATTGTGTTTGGTTGTTTCCGGTCAAATAGCTTTGGAAATAGTCTTGCTTGTTAAACAACAACTTCCAATTGCTCAAGGATTTCGAATCGAAGTTGTTTTTCCACTGGAACTATTAAGAAATAATTGTTTCAATTTTACAGTTGACTGCCAATGCATCTATGACGGGAATTTAAACAGCGATTTTTCGGTTTCTGAATGTTCATTCTTTTAAAATATGCGAAATTTGTTGTGCATTTGCAGTCGAAATCAGCTTCATTAACTGGTATTATCATATATTTGTTTCTACTGATTGCGTATTTAAAAAAAACAATTTCCTTGAATGTTCTCTGATCATCCTTTGGAGTGTTTTTTTTATAAATGTTAATGCAATTTTGATGCTTTTCTTTTGCAAATCACAAATCATATATATACTCACAATTTACGCACGCTGACCAGTAACACAAAAATTGCAAATTAAGCTAAAATCATATAATTTAACTGTAGTAAGAACATAATCACACTTCATTTTAAATACCTTGTTAGACATAGAATGGCTTTCGAGCAATCAAAGTTTACTCTCTGATGATGTAGGTTATTAAGTTTAGCTCAAACGCCATTAATCTTCTGCTGAACCAGACGTAAATAATTAATAGAGGAAAGAAGGTTCTTAGTTATCTGTTTACGGTACTTCTGAAATGAGATGGGTGGAAATAATATGCTGTGGCAGACACAAAAAAATAGATCAGCGCTAATCTGAAAAAACCACCTATAATTAAGGATTTTCAAAAGTAGAATATTAAAAACAAACAGATGCCCAGATGAAAGTTGACTGTAACACAAATCAGAAAACGGATATGACAATTTAAGCATATCAAAGATTTATTAAAACTTACGTTTAAATCCAGTTTTGTTGTAATTATTCCACTTTGATTGCTGATAATTAGAACGGACATTATTATCTGCAAAATGAAGGTTGTTTTATTGTTGTCAATGTGGACTGTAATTTGCGGTTTAGAATGCGCTTTTCTTCCTGCATAAGATCCTGACTCGGCAGTTTTGGCAGTTTTATACAAAACAGGTGGATTTCGTTAAAATAATCCATAATTTCTTCTACTGGGGTATTTAATTAGGTAGGCGCTCATGAATAAACCATTGATAAGCAATTATTTTTATTGCAACTTGCAACATCTTTAACATAAAAACAGAAATAATCTTATCTTGGATATCAATTTACTCGCAAAATCCTCAGGTGTCACTCGACGCTCAATTCTGTAATTCGATATTTTCTTGAAGTAATTGCGTTTTTAAGAAAACGACCATCTTGCATCCATCGCAAAACAGGATGCAGAAGAAGTTTTAAATGAATGACCGCTACGTTTTTATCGCCACGCCACGTATCTCTTACTTCTTGTCATTCCAGTTTTATTTAAGCATCGCCACTTTTATTTTAATTTACATTTAATTACAAGCTGTGCCAACTTTACTATGGGAAATTGCCGATTTAATTCAACGCAATCGCGAAACATGCCGACGCAGGTTTGATTTATCTGACTGGTTTTGTATAATGCAATTGGTTTCTGCAAATTAGTGGAGTAGAATGAAGCTGTTAACACTAAAGGTAGACTGGCAAATCGAAAGGAAATGTTAGGACTAACGATTTAAAAACAGGAGGAATTGAATAAAAAGATATTGCGTGGGCAATTATTTGTCGTTTCGTTGAACTTGGCTCTTTAAATTGACGCCACGGTAAAGTTGCCATATGTGGCCTAGCTGGAGAATTTCTGCGAATTATTTTGTCGATTATGGTAGACGGTTTATGACAAAAAAGTCAAGTTTACTTTTCCACTTAATTTCTAACACAATTTAGAATGGTGGAACATAAAGCTTATATGTTATTATATAGTTTGCTTATTTTGCCTTATAAAATTCCCTTTTTTGACAAGCATTGACTACTAATTTTTTACAATAAAAAATATATTGTAAATTAGGCACCACTAAAGCGCGGTTTATGGCTTATAATTTGCCGTTAAAATCAATAGAAAAATCAAGATGAAACCAAACATATTAATTTCGTTTTCGATAGCTTTCTACAGTTTTACTTTTAACTTCTTTACAAGTATGTTTCAGGATATCTTGTTTAATTTTAATTGATTTCAAATTCAAAATATTAACATTGTGAACACAAGTGGCGTGCAAAACGGTATATTATAAAAACATGGATTACAATTGAATAAAATATGCAACAAAATATAAAACATATATCGGAAATCTCTCCATTTACTCTAAAACTTTGGCGTCAATTCTTGTACCCAGAATATTGCACAATAAAACATCGATAATTCCTTGTTACAATAACAAAATAAACTGTAAAATAATTGTGAAAGACTGAATCAAAACTAGTGTAGAATTTCAAAATTTCGTAGAAACACATTACGGATAATTAAAAAGTGTCGTTCAACTGGCACGTTAGAGAGTAATGAAACCCACTTGTGTGTTCTGATTAGTGTTGCTTAAAAAAAGCTTGACTTATCCCATTTACCTCCTGCTGGGGCTTTCGCAGCATGAATCCGTTGACAAAACGCATACATGTGTTTAAATGATAAAAGCTAAAAAATATCAATATTCTCAGTTTGTAAGCATGTTAATTACCGTTTAGACTAAAGTTCAAAGTCAAGCAATATTTGCAGTTCAAATAAAAATTGTATCTCAAAGCAGAGAGTGGTTGATGCAATTGCATTTTAATACAATTGCAAATGCAATTAGATTAAGATCAGTTCTGCATCTCAAGTTCTTGCTATTAAATATTTTTTTCTTGCCATTAGTAGAATTTTTTGCTTGGTACTTTCCAATGAATAAATCAAAAAGACTTTCAAGATTTTGAAAGCTTTGAAATTAAAAATTTAGACACTTTCCTGCACTAGCATACATTTTGAATTATCTCCATAGCTTTGAATTGTATTGACTAGGCATCAAAGCAGAAAAGCTGGAGCTGAAGAAAAACAAACAGTAATAGTTTTGAAAACTTCTGATAAGTTTTCGTGTATTTCAAAGAAGTGGAGTGGTTGAAAACTGTTATTGTAAAACATTGATATAAATCAATTGATTTTAAGTTCTGCGTCTGAAGCTATTTTTATTGAAATATTTGCTTTCCATTCCTATATTTTGTGTCTTGTAATATACGTATAATATGTAAACTAAAATCGCTTTAAAGATCGTTTTAAGGTTCTTAAATTAAATAACACACTTTCCCAGACGGTTATTGATAAATCAGTTCCTCAATAGTTCTCAACTATTGCATTCTGCTGCTGAAGAAGAACAAACTGCAATATTTTTGACAAACTTGGCGTGAGTTTTCTTTTGTCCCAGAGAAGTAGAATTGTTGAAAACTGCAATAAAACACGTTGATTTCAATTCGTGTTATCAAGTATTTTTAATTCAGGTGCAAAATTTGAAGTAATTTCTATCGAAACATTCGCAAATGCTTGTACAAATTCTGCTTGAAACAGTTTTTTGCTTTGAATCAACTGTGATACTTTTGAAAAACTTGCTACCTATACCTTATTTTATCGACTATCTTATGCGCTCAAATATTTTTTTGCAATTCCACTATCTGTGTTGCCAACCGAAACCGACCTAAATTATACAAAAGATTCTTGCTGATAATTCGCAATTTAAAACATCATAAACTGTTGTTTTGCGAGCCTTCTTTGCTGACAACACATTTTTATTTTTTCAAATGAAAATAATGATGTCGGCAATAATTTAAAACGGACTGGCATGCATTGAGCAAAAACCGCATTGGCCGAATTAAATTAATTTGCATTTTAATACGCTGACTTTACAAAAATGCCTGTTGCCCGTGCATCAGAGTGTAACGTGTTACCCTGAATATTTTTATTACTTTTGACTTGCTGTCTATTAAAACGTTGCAACAGATTAACAATTTTCATTTATTCAATTTTATATTATTCTGATAAATTTAACTTTGCAATTCAATTGGCTTTAGCGGAATATTTTATGCAAAATTTATACATATGGTCATTATTCTGAAACGTGAATCGTGGGCTTGGCTAGATTTCTTCAAACCACCAAGAAGTCATTTTAATTTCCGTGTAAGGCAATGTAGATGTTTCAGGGATATTCATTTTATGTTAAGTGAAATAAGTGCAAATAGGTTCAGGTTGGACAACGATAATCACGTCGAATAATTAGCTTATCTTGATGGGTTTAATTTTCTAAAAAATACTGCTTTAAATTGTTAATTACGCTAATATGTGCGGTTGGCTTATCTATTAGCCATTCTCAATTATTTATTTGAAAATTATATTAACAATAATGTGAACCAATCTACGGTTTACACGACGAACGCAGTTCAAAACATTAAAATTAATTGAATGTTATCTAAATTTTGAAAATTCGAATTAATTTTTACCGTTTTTGCACGTATAATGTTATATTGTATATTAACGAATCTAGTTTGTTTTGCTTCAACATTGAATCTTAAAGACGACGGAAAGTTAAACGTGCATAAGTTAGCTGATATTTTATAAGTAAAAAGTGACCACTGGCAGGCTCGAAAACATTTTAAGTTGCCAAATATTTATAATTACAGTGCAATGGCAACCAATTAGCCTCATTTCATAATATGAGACATATTTTTATACAGATGTTGGTTAGTGACGCTAAATAAATAAAAAGTCATGCTGAACGATTTATGTTTAGGATCAATTAAAGGAAGGCTATTGAGACAAGAAACTGGTGTAGGAAGTTTTAATTTGAAAAATCCTTTAGGGAACTTGGCGGTAAAAAAATAGGAAAATGTTACAATATTGTAATTCAAAAACCCTCAAGAACATTCGGCATCGTAATTTTTCTTTCTGAAAAATTAGTCGAAATATAAAAATCATTTTTCTGGATACAGTTTATTCCGCAACTGCAACTATCAGGAAAATATTTAGTGTCTTATACTTTGTATTTGAACTCATTGAAAGCCAGTATCACTTGCTCACCAATATACGAGCCATTACATCAGTTTCTTCGTAACTTAATTCTTCACGTGACCGACGAAATTGATTATTTTATTTAATTCCTTAAACTTTCTGGTTCTATTTCTTGACTGATCGTGTTATCTGATTTTATTGACAATAGCTGATAATTAGAGATTTTCTGATTGAGATCAGAGAAATTTAAAATTTAATGGATTCTCCGATTTAATTTGATAGACACATGCAATATGAGTATAAAGCATTGAATGCATTCGATATTGAGGAAAATATCAATTTTTCAACTAAAACCAAAACATGTAGCTTTTCATGTTGAAGTCTCTGCTTGCGTATGGAGATTGCAAATATGCAGAGTGAATAGAGAAAAGAAAAATAGTGTCACGATCACCGCGTTGCTAAAATTAAAACCTAATTATTTTATATCATACTTTCTCATTTCAGTTATCGATAATTTAAAATGACTTGCAATTTAATGACTTATCAAATGTTTTAATATTTATGTATTTTTATATGGACAATTTTTGCTATTTTTACTTATTTATACTTTATTCTATATCTTATACCCACACGGCAGAATAATGAAGCAATAGAGCTCAAAGAAAGGTTTATTATTAATCAAATGCCAAACTGAATGTTCTAAACTGAAAGGTTGCAAAAGCTATTCGTGGCTTTAACGTAAAAGGATAGATAATTAATTGCATTTATGTAGAGCAAATCCGACTATTTGTTCTGGTTTTTTTTATTTTAAAAAAATCCCTTAAAGAGCTTAATAAAATATTTGGCAACAAGTGCTTTGGCGGTAGCGTTATATTAGGAAATAACTAGCGAACTTATTTAACATTCAAGTGGCCAATAAAAAGTGTTCTTTAGGTGCAGAAAAAAAGAAAAATATCAATAGGTTCACTATCAAAATTTTTCCAAGTCCTCAAAAATCATGCAAAACGTCCTTATCGAAAAAATCCATGTCATACAATAAAGCATTTTTTTCATTATTGCACACATTCATCAATAATACAAACGAATCGATTTACTTTAACAGAAGGAGATCAGGAATGCAAATGTCCATGCAAAAAACTCGCTATTCCATACGTGAATTATATCCAAAATAGGTATGACTGGCTCGTGGAATGAATGCTATGTGTTTATTGGACTTTATAATTTAATTTAACTTGGGAATTTTGCAGTTTAATCACGTTTATTTGGACTAGTGTAACACCAATACGGGGCTATAAAATACCTAACATGATGACACTGTAAACGTGCTTTGGTATACAATTTTTTCTGCAACACAGAGTTATAATACATTGCAATAGAGTTGGTTTCTTAGGCTGAAGATTAGGCCACTCGTGCTTGAGAAACATCAGAAAAAAAATGTTTTCTACGATGGTCTAAAAGCTTGATAAACGCACCGCTTTCAATCGGTCTAAAGCTTCAAACTTGAATTCACTTTAGGAGACGACAATAACCTACTTGAAACATTTTCGTTGCAGTAATTATATGCAAGCAATGCAGAGCAGAATGAGACATGTTTTAAGTAAAAAGCGGTTGTAAACAGATTTTTTTATATATCGGCAAAATGTAGCTGAATATCCAAAGAAACTTAGGTCTGATAGGGTTGGCTGATCGCTTTATAATGCTAGTTCACGGTCTGTAAGTTAAGTATGCACTTAAAAATTATGTTAATTTCCTTGTAATAGCAATCGGAGCCCATATAGCGTAACGCGCATGTTGAATATCGCTAAAGTAATGCAGACAAAATATACCAAAGTGCATTTAACGAACAATGATGGCTGCTGGTTGGAAAAAAAATTAAAAAACTATTTACTATGTGATCGAATCTATACATAGTCACTATAATTTTCTTGCTGGTTGAAAGCATAACGGTACGATGTATGAAAGCACTGTTCCAGGTACCTGAGACGTTAAAGTAACAGTAATTTAATGGATCTAATCTATTTCTTTTTCGAACTCAATATTGGTTTGCAGGTTTTTGTTGTACACATTACCAAGACTTTCTTTCAAATAAATACTCAGGTTTCTTAAAATATGTGAGAATATTTCGATAAGCCGTTTGATGGCACAGGTTCACAATTTAAATTACTTTTTTATGATGATGCTAATGACTTACACAGTTAAGGAAGACCATGTGGGTCATTATAATTTCGTATAGTTCTATAATGTCTGGTAAAATTTGTTTGATGCTGATGGGTGAATGATCTTGATGAGATTAGATAGCATATTAACGATGAGAGCCCAAGAATTTGGATACTTCCACAAGTGCCACTTGCTAGGATTTATTGTGCTTAATGTTAATGCTCATTTTTGGCATTGAAACTACTGATGAACTAGAAATAAACTAATTTTAAAGTCGAGAATAAATAGGTGTGTGTTTATTGAAGAATATCCGTTTAGGCTTCTGTAGATATACACAAGACGACCCGTAAGTAAATTATCAAAATTAATTATTCTTTTGCTCAAAAGCCGAGGATCTGACCTAAGCTTTTTAATAAAAAATGTCGTCAAACCATTATGTTTTTTTTTGTAAAATAGAGAGAATGTTACCATTAATTGAAAAGAAAGCCAGGTACATTTTTCGGTGTCTTGGTACAAAAAATAGCAATCTTTTTGTTTGGTAGCCGAAATGAACTCATTTTTTCCAGTTGGTGTATTAATCCTTCTATAAAATGTTTGTGCTTTTGTAAAAGCCTATAGCAATCATAGTTTTTGCGTAGACAGAAAATGAGGAAGCGGTTTTAAATGAGATTAATCAAAATCGCTGAAAAAAATTTATTAAGGATTTGGAATTTATTGAGGATGCCGAAGTGCGTGACTCCAACTTCAATAGTAGAGGTTTATTCACAGGGTTTTAAACTAATCTAATTTCTATTATTTCACAGGCAAAAACCATTATTCAAAGTGCACTAATTAATAAATATTTGCGGGATCTTCACTGGCATCCTCCTGGATTTTATGTCATAACCCGTGAAAACTATCTAACATTTTTGATAAACACTTTTTTCTTTTTAATGGAAGACTTTGTTCTCAATCTTTGCACTCTATTGTAACTGCCCATTTAAGTAGGTAACATACAAGGGGATCGGAGGAAAAGGGCGAGATGATAATCATATCATATCGAATGACACTCCAGATGTCCCGACTTAACGCCTTTAGATTTTTTCTTTGGGAGCTTAAATTAAAGAAAAAGTTTATTCCACTTTTGTAGATCTCCAAGAACGAGACGAACGTAATATAGTCCAGCCAGATTAGACTTTAAAAGGCCTGTTTCGGACATTAAATAGATGAAGGTAAAATATTATTGGAAGTCCTTCGAAAGGATGTCAGCATATTGGGACAATAGTTTGAGTGCGATTTCCAGCTGTGTTTCCAACATTGTTTAAATGATTAGAGTTTAATTTTCATTTAAATGATTAGAGAGAAAAAAAGTTTTTCGCGCATAACTTTAGAACCACCAATGTTTTTTAAAAAAGTTAAAATTTTTTATGGTATTAAAAAACCTACATTATAAGGTAATCTAAATTAAAATCCGTTCATTTGTTTACTCAAAAAATGAAATAAACCGCCGAATTTAACGTTTTTTATATTTTCTATAATTAATTTAGTTTTGCTTYAAAAAAATCTTACTATAATTTTTKTTTGAAGGTCTTTGTACACTTTATATGTTGTATAAATTTCAGCTTAAAATATTTATAACTTTTTGTTCATTTCCGTTCATTTGTTTACTCAAAAAATGAAATAAACCGCCGAATTTTACGTTTTTTATATTTTCTATAATTAATTTAGTTTTGCTTTAAAAAATCTTACTATAATTTTTTTTTGAAGGTCTGTGTACACTTTATATGTTGTATAAATTTCAGCTTAAAATATTTATAACTTTTCGTTCATTCCTATTTGTTATTARAAAAAAGTTCTAAATAAGTTTTTTTTTTAGACGAATTCTCTGMGGGTCAATTTTACTCGTAAAGACTTATACTACTKAACTTCATTATCACGGAAAAGTTGATTAATGAGGGATAAACTTTTTGAGCGTGTGTTTATGGGACAACCTGTATATGTTTATACAAAATGGCACTGTAACAATATGTTTTAATTTATTAGTTTAAATAAAAATTAACAGATCGCAACTTGAAATGTCTTGAAAGTCCGTTAGATAAACCATTTTGTGGTCATCGCAGATTTGAATTTAATTTTGTTATTCAGTTGTATAATTACTATTACATTATTAATTTATTGATTGATTAATATTTATAAATTGATCATTACAAAATTCAATATGGAGATATAAATAACTCCATACTATTTATTTGGGAATGTTGAATTAATATTAAAATATTTCTAGATTACATACTTATTGTCCGCAAATTAATTCTCGATTAAGGAATATATTAATTTACTAGTTCGTTTTTTCATATTTTTACTAATTACTCGATAAGTAGCTTACTTACGTTATTGCAGAGGTGGAAGTAACGAGTTAATTTTTTCTCTCCACTAGCTAATCAACTAAGGTATTCAATCAAGTTTTTCAAGTTTATAGCATTGAATCAAATAATACTGACTAGGAGGTTATTTTATGTGATTCCTAATTATATGAGTTAAGTTTACCGGTTCAAGTTTTAAATTGAATCCGGTTAGTTGACGACGGATTTTATTACAGTTTTACCACGAGCATTTACTTCAGCTTCTCTTATAAAATTTATTTATTAAAAACGTCAATATATCGGACATTAAAAAGCTATAAACTTTTAGAGTTATGTAGGTTTTTTGGAGAATTCTTTGCACATTAAACAAAGAAACATACTCAAAAATCGTTGCCTTTATACAGTATGAATGCGACACAATTAAATAATATGAAGGTAAATGTATGTACTTTTACTATAAAAAATATGAATTATACTTTGCTAAATTTGTTATTATAATAAAATGGGTGCGTGTCTAAAGGTGATCAGTTATTAGTTTATGAATATTGAATTAGCTTGAATTGATGAAAAAATTATCGGATATTCACAGTATATCCAGCTGGGCTATTCTTGTGGATGAGTTTTTTATATTCTGCTTTAATATATTTTTTCTGTGCAAGCACTTTTACAAGGCTTTAAATAGTTACTGTTTGTTTTTCACCTTCAAGTGAGAAAAAATTACTTTTTGCCACTGAAGGCTCTAGAAAGAGACTCAAAC
>NW_026018395.1:0-686 GCF_020466585.1 Dendroctonus ponderosae | reverse complement strand
CTCTAAAATGATGTACAAATGAGCGTTCTTGCTCATTTTGCCTCCGAGATATGAGCAAAAACGGGACGGAAAACATGAAATGTTGGCATAATCTTGAACCTAAGTGTTTGATATTCAAATTTCGCTTCCTGGGTCAAAACTGCTCGAATTTCCTCACTCACGTTATTACGACTGAATCGACTTTTCAGTTCTCTATCCAACGATGGCAAAACGAATTCTGTGGCTTGAATGGTTCTTGAGAAACTTCGAAAAAAGCAGCGTGATGTTCAAGTGGATTTTGCAACTCAAAAAAAACCACGCAAATCTAAAACTTCTTGAATTCAACAATTTTTTGAGAAAACTGCCAACATTTCCCCATCCATGGTTCACTTTCTAAAAAGGCCATTTATTTATCTCTAAAATGATGTACAAATGAGCGTTCTTGGTCATTTTGCCTCCGAGATGTGAGCAAAAACGGGACGGAAAACATGAAATTTTGTCATAATCTTGAACCTAAGTGTTTGATATCCAAATTTTGCTTTCTGGGTCAAAACTACTCGAATTTCCTCACTCATATTGTTACGACTGAATCGACTTTTCAGTTCTCTATCCAACGATGCCAAAACGAATTCTGTGGCTTGAATGGTTCTTGAGGAACTTCTAAAAAAGCAGCGTCATGTTCAAGTGGATTTTGCAACTCAGAAAAA
>NW_026018394.1:0-1027 GCF_020466585.1 Dendroctonus ponderosae | reverse complement strand
CCTAAGAGTTTTTAAAGCGGTATATCTTCACAATCACTAAAAATAACTGAATACTTAGTAGTAATGAACATTTTTGCGCTTGACAAGCCCTATTTTTGGACAAAAAGTAGTGAATTTGTCTAGGACTCTGCTCCTCAAGAGGGGAACCGCAAGTTTTTAAACTTGTATATCTCCAAAACGGTTTAAAATAGCTTTATAATAGGAATGACGCTTTTGATAGAGTCGGTTAAAAACTGTCCGTTGGCATCGAAAAAAGTGTAAGACTTTGCCCCTTAAAGGAGCCTTTCATTTTTAGACAATTTATATCTCAAAATCTGTTTCAATTATCGGTAGTTTTTTCAAGATTCATATCAAACGTTCGCAAAACTATCGATTGAAAAGAAGCAATTTTGGTTCTGACTAGGCCTTTACCCCCTGAGGGACCCTAAGAGTTTTTAAAGCGGTATATCTTCACAATCACTAAAAATAACTGAATAGTAGTAATGAAGATTTTTATAGAGCGCCTCAAAAAGCTTCGTTTGGTGTTGCGCAAAACGCAGGACTTTGCCCTTTAAGGGGGCGCCCAAATTTTAAATCAATCATATCTTATAATCCAAATCAGCGACAAGTATAGTTTTTTTTATGTGCGTTGAAGTCGCTTGACAAGCCCTATTTTTGGACAAAAAATAGTGAATTTGTCTAGGACTCTGTCCCTTAAAGAGGCACCGCAAGTTTTTAAACTTGTATATCTCCAAAACGGTTTAAAATAGCTTTATAGTCGAAATTACGCTTTTGGTAGAGCCGGTTAAAACCTGTCCGTTGGCATCGAAAAAAGTGTAGGACCTTGCCCCTTAAAGGAGCCCTACATTTTTAGACAATTTATATCTCAAAATCTGTTTCAATTATCGGCGTATTATTTTAAGGTACACATCCAACGTTCGAAAACTATCGATTGGAAGAAAAAATGTTGGTTTCAAGTAGGGCTTTGCCCCCTGAGGGGCCCTAAGAGTTTTTAAAGCGGTATATCTTCACAATCACTAAAAATAAC
>NW_026018393.1:0-1029 GCF_020466585.1 Dendroctonus ponderosae | reverse complement strand
TGATGTAGGTATGCCCGATCCTGTTCTATTTACATGTCGAGACCATGTATTTTTCTGGAAGGTTCTTGTGTTCATATTTTGTAATAATTTTCCGGTGATCCAGCGTATTTGCGTCCCCGCCAATCGAGTTTTTTGTGCTTTGGATCCAATTTCTACGCAGAAATCGTACGGAAAGCTTTGTGAGGCTCTACAACAAAAAAAGATGGTTTGCACCTGCTAGTTTCTCCAGCAGAGAAACATTTCCAGAACGAAAAATTTGGATTTTTCCATACGCTCTTAAAGATCTGGAAAAAACTCTCTTTGTTCTTAGTGTTTCACTTGGCAAAGTCTCTCCTCAAGAGACTCTCAAAGTTGCGGTTGTGTTTTGCTGTTATTCAACAGGCGTGAGCTCGACACTTTTAAACACAAAGAAATCAGTCTTGGGACAAACGTTTTATTTTTGAAAAATAGGGTTTTTAAAATTCAGCCATAACAGACCAAACGACATTTCTATCGACAACCCTAAAAGACTAAATCATCCACAGTTTTACTGAAATAGTTTTAGCCGTGGAGGTGACAAATTGTAACGTAGCAGCGCCTAACAAATCTAGCATCTCTCTCAGAGTCCCATAGGTGCGAGTGAGCCAACCGATGTCAGCTGCGTTCCTGAATGGAATACTTGATTTATTCGCGCATGATTTTTCCACATCATCCACTGGATTCATTCGCAAAAGGGTTCATTCACTGGCTTTTACAGTTACAGTTAAGACAAAGTTACAGACAGTTAAATTTCCTAATAGAAGCAGTTTTGGGTACATTTCCAGTTAAGGGAAATTTTTGAGAAAACCGTCGTGAATTCTTCAACTGCGCCCAATTGACTATTTCTTTCATAACTCACCAACTTTTGCAGATATTTTAGAAACGCAAAAACTGTTTTGTAGCAAATTCAATTTCCTAATTCAAACTATGATTTATACATTTTGAGTTATGAAAAAATTTTCGAGAAAATCTACTGTCAAAGTTTCAACTGTGCCGAACCGTACATCGACT
>NW_026018392.1:0-1032 GCF_020466585.1 Dendroctonus ponderosae | reverse complement strand
GTTTCAAATTTCTACCGGTTCTAAGTTATGAATGGGGAATTTTTCAAACAAAGAGGGCACTTGGGCAAAAACGCCAATTTTTAAATCAATTTTTAGCAGGTCGGAAAAAAATCGAATTTAAAGGGATTTGAATAAAATGATGTGGTTATCTAGATGAGACTGTTTTCTATAGATTGTGGAAGATTCAAATTTGTTGTCGATACGACAGTAGGATTTAAGAATTTTTCAAGCGTAACGAACACTTGGGCAAATCGCCCATTTTTGGACCAGCATTTACCGAGTTGACAAAAATGAGGATTTAATCTGATTTAAACGAAATATTCGAATCGTGTATACCCGAATCTCTCCTATCGACTGTGGAAGTTTCATAGTATCCATCGGTTCTAAATTAGGAGTTGGCAATTTTTCAAGGATAGAGTGCACTTAAGCACAAACGCAATTTTTTGGCCAAATATCTACCAAATCTTCCAAAATCAGGATTTCTCGCGATTTGAATAAAATATGCCGTCTCTTTGGACCCACACGTCTTCTATAGGCAGTGCAAGTTTCAAATTTTTATCGGTACCAGAATAGGACTTAAGATGTTTTCAAGCGTAAAGAACACTTGGGCAAAAACGCCCATTTTTGGACCAACATTTACTGAGTTGGAAAAAACACGATTTAATGTGATATTTACGAAATAAAGGAGTTGTGTTCATCCTGATGTCTTTAGTCGACTGCGGAAGTTTCAAATTTCTACCGGTTCTGAGTTATGAATGGGGAATTTTTCAAACAAAGAGGGCACTTGGGCAAAAACGCCAATTTTTAAACCAATTTTTAGCAGGTCGGAAAAAATTCGAATTTAAAGGGATTTGAATAAAATGATGTGGTTATCTAGATGAGACTGTTTTCTATAGATTGTGGAAGATTCAAATTTATTGTCGATACGACAGTAGGATTTAAGAATTTTTCAAGCGTAACGAACACTTGGGCAAAATCGCCCATTTTTGGACCAGCATTTACCGAGTTGACAAAAATGAGGATTTAATCTGA
>NW_026018391.1:0-1036 GCF_020466585.1 Dendroctonus ponderosae | reverse complement strand
GCTGCTAAGTTAACATTAGAATGGTTATTTAAATTTAATTTTGTTTGTTTATATCGTTGCGCATATTGTTACCATGTTTTCATTTAAGTAAAATTTATTCAAACTTAATAATTGTAATCTGAACCACAATTTAGAAAAAACAATTTAGGTTGTTAGGAATCAACTAATAATGCGTACCAAAATTGTAATATGAAAACGTTATTAGATTTACAAAAATTAACTTCATTACTTACACATTTTGAGAACGACAAAGAAAACGATTTTATGTTTTTGCGGGCAAACTATTGGTCTTAGGAAAAAAGAATAAAATATAAAAAAGTTGGTAAATAACTTGTAGTAATTAACAAGATTATATCGAGAAAAGTTTAAGTGCACACAAAAAAGTTCTGAACAAAATAATAGTAGGGGTTCCACATTTCTACCCTGTATAAAAGCAAACCACGAAACACTATCATGGCACTCAATTAGCTTATAAAGTATACCAAAATTGAAGTTTCTGTGTTTAACCGTTTTAAAGATAAACAACAAAAACTAATATTTTCCGCCATTTTGGAAATCAAATAACTCAACAACGAAACCTCAAATTAAAGAAAAATCTCAGGAAGACCCCCCTCTAAAATGACTAGAAGAATACGCTGTTTATATGAATATTTTAACATATTTATGAAACACCCACTGTATATACTACGTACTTTTCCCCGATTCATTGGCCATTAAATTGGGCCAATTTTTAAGGTTACCACATATGAGCGAAAAGCCTGTAATCAGGTTATAATCGATAAATTGTTCGATTTATTGCAGATTGTGTAAATTTTCTAGAAATTTTGAGATTATTTGTTATTTGCTAACTGTGCAACGACGATGTTGACAGCCATCCTTGACGTAAAGTGACCAGGAATTAGGGGTTTCTTTTCATGGTGTTTGAGATGTTGAAAATCTGTGCTGTATGCCATAAATTTAGCAAGTTAATAAAGAAAATCAGTCGCTTCTTTGCAGGCGTAAACAAAGAATTTTGCTCTTGGCTCATGTGCTTTGA
>NW_026018390.1:0-1036 GCF_020466585.1 Dendroctonus ponderosae | reverse complement strand
TTTTTCCAGATGTTCGGAAAGTATTGGAGGTCCAAGATTGCATTTGCCACTGTGGTCAGGTCCTCAATTGCTGCTTTCGGTAGCTTTTTGAGGACCTCATTTGATATTTCGTCATGTCCAGGGGCTTTTCTCTTCTTCGTCCCCTGAATGATGTCCTGGATGATCTCGTTTGTGACTGGTTTGGCTTTGGTTGTCGGCCGGTTTTGGAAGTGGGCGGTTACAATTTTAGCCACCTCCTCCTCTTTCTTTGGGTGATCAACCAGGTTGACTCTGTATTGGAGCTCTAGATGTTTTGCAAAGAGCTCCACTTTCTCTTTGGGATCCACAGTGGTAATTCCGTTTTCTTGGATTGGTGGCATTGGTGCAAAATTTTAAAACCTATTTAACCATTTATTGCCAGTATGCTTCTTCAGTAGAATAACAAAATTTTTATCATAAGCTCGGCCTCCTCGTGAAGTAGCAAGAAATAGTCTTACATTAAGCCCCGCCTCCTGCTGAATTACAAACAGCCTTCAGTTTAATGCGTTTTTTTCGTCGAACTTTGGCGACTTCAATGTGTTTTATGCCTTGACTCTATCGCCTTAATGTTTTTGGAAAATTTCATATCGGTAGCAAAGTTCACTACATCAATTAACGTAATAAAATGCAAATAATTCCAAAACCTTTAGAGACAGGGATACTATTTCATACACAAAAGTGTTCATAATCTTCAAACCAACTAAAATTGATATTAATATACAGAGTGTTGCACCGAAAATTAGCGACTTGATGCTTACTTTCGGGATAACCGGAAGCGCAACTTTTTCTAAAATATTTTAGACGTATAGAGCTAAGCATTTTTAGTCAGATCTGAAACTTTAAGAATCGTAGTAGCTGTATTTTTCAAGTTACGGAGGTTGCAACAGTACGAAAACGTGTTTCTTAGGCTCCGCCCCCGGTGGAGGCGAAACACGTCTCTCTATATTAAGCTCCGCCTCCTGGTGGAGTCAAGAGATCCCAAATCGGTAAAATTTAGACAAGTTTGCGCGTAGTTTGA
>NW_026018389.1:0-1036 GCF_020466585.1 Dendroctonus ponderosae | reverse complement strand
TGAAACACCGGCGGTACAGTTCCACAAATAGTAAACTGGTCCAAGGCTTCAAAAGTATGTGAAAATACACCTCTACAAACAGTAATATCGAAACAGACATGCGTTACCAACATCTCTGATCCCCCAAAAAGGCAATGTACAACCTTTTCCGCTCTTTTGGGTTGACAGTAAAGCTGTGTGGCAGTATACTTTAGTATATATGACCGTTGTGAACCAGTATCCACCAGAGCCCTAACTACTTTCGAACCTCTATCTCCTTTTATGGTCACCCGCAGCGTTTGCAAAAATACTTGAGTAGACGTGTGATTAGCTAGCGTATGTCGCTTAAGATGACTACCATTTGGTTCGTCCGACGTGGATGGTTCACCCTGCTTGTCATTTCCACCTTCCTGCTTAGTTGTTGCGGGTAGCTCAGAGCACATTAAAGAAACGTGAGAACGACTACATAACAAACATCTCATCCTACCCCTACACTGTTTCGACTGGTGACCAATTTTCAGACAACGAAAACAGGCTCTCCGTTTAGCAACCACTTCTTTCCGTTGTTCCAAGCTCATTCTTTGGGCTTTAAAACAGGCTTCGGACAAGTGAGACACCTGAACAAAACAAACAGCGACTAGTGCGACTACTCTTTGCATTAACAAGACCCAAAGCAGTTGGTTCGTTATGAAGTCTGTCTTTTCCCCGTCTTTGTGTAGCATAGTCTCCTCCAGATGACCTCGTACCACCGACTAAACCAAAACCTTCAGCTGCTAAACAAATGCGCTGCTTATTTTCCACCTCTTGTTTGAGGAAAAGCATAAGTCGCTTTAGACGAACTTCCAACGAAGAGTCAGTTGCGTCCTCACCACTAGCAGGACTATTAAGAATAGCTGAACGTTGCCAGACCCTAAGTAAATCCTGGGGTAAACAAGACTCTATCAATGGATACAACATGACCAAACATTTGTCAGTTGTTATCCCCAGTGTCTCCAAAGCTCGCAACTGAGTTTCAATTTGATCATACAGACTGCTTATCTCCAACTTTTGTTTAGAG
>NW_026018388.1:0-866 GCF_020466585.1 Dendroctonus ponderosae | reverse complement strand
ACTTAGGTTCAAGATTATGCCAAAATTTCATGTTTTCCGTCCCGTTTTTGCTCATATCTCGGAGGCAAAATGAGCAAGAACGCTCATTTGTACATAATTCGAGAGAGAAATAAATGTTCTTTTTAGAAAGTGAACCATCGATAAGGAAATGTTGACAGTTTTCTCAAAAAATGCTTGAATTCAAGAAGTTTTAAATTCGCGTGGTTTTTTTTTTGAGTTGCAAAATCCACTTGAACATGACGCTGCTTTTTTCGAAGTTTCTCAAGAACCATTCGAGCCACATACTTCGTTTTGGCATCGTTGGATAGTGAATTGAAATGTCAATTCCATCG
This sequence comes from Dendroctonus ponderosae, assembly GCF_020466585.1. Taxonomy (NCBI): domain Eukaryota; kingdom Metazoa; phylum Arthropoda; class Insecta; order Coleoptera; family Curculionidae; genus Dendroctonus; species Dendroctonus ponderosae. The sequence continues at coordinate 534 of NW_026018388.1, read as the reverse complement.
TAACAACGATAGTGAGGAAGTGGGAGTAGTTTTGACCCAGAAAGCGAAATTTGAATATCAGACACTTAGGTGCAAGATTATGCCAAAATTTCATGTTTTCCGTCCCGTTTTTGCTGATTTCTCGGAGACAAAATGAGCAAGAACGCTCATTTGTACATCATTCTACAGAGAAATAAATGGCCTTTTTAGAAAGTGAACCATGGATAAGAAAATGTTGGCAGTTTTCTCAAAAAATGTTTGAACTCAAGAAGTTTTAGATTTGCATGGTTTTTTTTGAGTTGCAAAATCCACTTGAACATGACGCTGCTTTTTTCGAAGTTTCTCAAGAACCATTTGAGCCACAGAATTCGTTTTGGCATCGTTGGATAGAGAATTGAAAAGTCGATTCAGTCGTAACGTGAGTGAGGAAATTCGAGTAGTTTTGACCCAGAAAGGGAAATATGAATATCAAACACTTAGGTTCAAGATTATGCCAAAATTTCATGTTTCCCGTCCCCTTTTTGCTCATATCTCGGAGGCAACATGAGCAAGACC
>NW_026018387.1:0-1013 GCF_020466585.1 Dendroctonus ponderosae | reverse complement strand
AAAATTCTAACTGAACTAATCCAAGGCTACAAAAATTAAACTAAATTGAGAAAATGTAATCATAAAGGAATCAAAGGGTATTTGAAGGGAAAAAAACCATTTTGATGCGTGGTAAACACAATTAATCATAGAAATAATATAGAGAATTGAAAATAAGCCCTAATAAAATCGTTTTACATATTTTGCAACTATAAGCTGAAGAGAGATTCGTATCGTCTTAACATCAAAAATGCGTTGGGTGAAAGAAAATAAGAAGACGGAACGCATGTTTTCTGAAATAACCGAGGTAAACTCAAATATTTTTTCAATTAAATTCAAAACATATTTATTATATATTATTACAAAACAGTCATCAGTTTATCATTTTATGTTAAATATGAAAAATTACAAAATAGATATCTAAATATTGGTAATTTGTTGTTACAAAATAAAATAACAAATAATGGAACATATTATTGCATTAAAAGTTATTAATAATAGTTGTGACACTTTATTTGCACTTAATCTTGAGCGTTTTTCATAAATTGACCCTGCCTTCTTTAGAAAATATCCGCTCAACATCTGGTTTAACAATTGTCTCCGATGAAAATCACTAAACATGTAGGTAGTAATATTTTACTGAATCGTGCAATACAATGCAAATGGACATCATCTGGGCAGCATCTGGACTACAGACGGAGAGTGTCTTACTCGATCGATACGATTTAATTTAATTTAATCTTTTCTTGATACGAATTTGCGTCCACAATCAATCAGGCGATTTAAAATAGGTCCAACAGTTTTTGAAAAATTTTATTTTAGTGGATCTAAGGCACAATTTTGTTGCACAACATCGATTGTTAGTTCTTAAAACAATATTTAACAGTGCACGGCAATGTGTAATCTCATTTGCAATGATAATACCCGGTCGTTTGAAGATGATTTTCAAATGTTTGTAATACATTTTTCTGCAAATTGATGGACGATCTGCATTTTTTGCACTTAAACTGCTTTAGTGTGTATAATTGTGTGTG
>NW_026018386.1:15859-32069 GCF_020466585.1 Dendroctonus ponderosae | reverse complement strand
GACTCTCAACACATGCATTCATTTTAAAATTTCGCAATTTGCATAATCACTGATAACATTCCTAAAATGATTTTTGTTACAAAAAAGTGCGCATTTTAAGGCTATATCGCGCGAGGGCAACTCGAGCTTTGCAGCTCTTCTGGTTCTCTAAATATGAGCCAAAGACTAAAAGCCGATTGCAAGGCCCGCTTTAATTTTGAAATTTTGCATTTTTCTCGAAATCAATGTTTTATATAAAAAAGTGAGCCTTTTAGGGCTCTATCTCTTATCGAGAAGTAGATCTTTGCAGCTCGTCCGGTTTTATAGATATGAACTAAAGGCTAAGAGCGGTTTGCAAAATCCGGTTTAATTTTGAATTTTTTGCATTTTTCTTGGCAACTAAACACATTTTTTGCTATGAACGATGTTTCATATAAAAACGTTTGCAGTTTCGCAAGGACAACTGGAGCTTTTTAGCTCTTCCWGTTYTCTACATACGMGCYAAAGACTAARTGCGGATTGAAAAACCCGCTTTCATTTTGAAATTTTGCATTTTCCTTGAAAAYTAAAAGCATTTTRAAAAAATGTKCTGTTTAAAAAAKTAGMGCTATTAATTAARRCTCTATTAGAGCAACGCCATATAGAGCTTTGCWGCTCTTCCGGTTCTCTAAATATGAGCCAAAAGCTAAGAGCGGTTTGCAAAACCCGCTTTGGTTTTGAATTTTTGCATTTTCCTTGAAACCTAAAAACAGTTSGAAAACGRTKTTTTTATATAAAAWAKTGCAMMWTTKAMSGCTCTATCSRKCAATGMMAAYTAGAGCTTTKSWGCTCWWCCGGTTCKCTAAATATGAGCCAAAARCWAAGAGCGGTTTGCAAAACCCGYTTTGRTTTTGAATTTYTGCATTTTCCWTGAAACCTAAAAACTGTTCGAAAACGACKTTTTATRTAAAAAGATACMCATTTTCAGTCTTCATCTCGCAAGGGCAACGAGAGCTTTGCAGCTCTTCCGGTKCTCTAAATATCAGCGAAAGGCTAAGAGCGGTTTSCCAGACCCGCCTTAATTTTGAATTTTTGCATTTTMCTTSAAAMSTMAAAACAGTTCGAAAACGRTSTTTTAYATAAAAWAWWAGCGCAMMWTTGAMSGCTCTATCSRKCAATGSMAAKTARAGCYTTKMKGCTCWWCCGGTTCGCTAATCGCTAAATATGAGCCAAAAGCWAAGAGSGGTTTGCAAAACCSGYTTTGATTTTGAATTTYTGCATTTTCCWTGAAAMCTAAAAACAGTTKGAAAACGAYGTTTTTATATTTTATATAAAATAGTGCRMAATTTACCGCTCTATCGATGCAATGMMAAYTAGAGCYTTKMGGCWCWWCCGGTTCTCTAAATATGAGCCAAAAGCTAAGAGCGGTTTGCAAAACSCGTTTTGATTTAGAATTTTTGCATTTTCYTTGAAAACTRAAAACSAYTCGAAAACAAACTTYTATATAAAAAGATACCCATTTTCAGTCTTCATCTCGCAAGGGCATCGAGAGCTTTGCAGCTCTTCCGGTTCTCTAAATATSAGCGAAARGCTAAGAGYGGTTTSCCAGACCCGCCTTAATTTTGAATTTTTRCATKTTCYYTGAAACYTAAAAACTGTTAGAAAACGACGTTTTATATAAAAACATATATATTTTCAGTCTTCATCTCGCAAGGGCAACRATAGCTTTGCAGCTCTTCCGGTGCTCTAAATATGAGCGAAAGSCTAAGAGCGATTTGCCAGACCCGYCTTAATTTTGAATTTTTGCATTTTCCTTGAAAACTAAAATCAGTTTGAAAACGATGTTTTATAYAAAATAGAGCGMATTTGAAGGCTCTATTCAAAGGCAGCTCTTCCGGTTCTCTAACTATGAGCCAAAAGCTAAGAGCGGTTTGCGAAACACGTTTTGATTTTGATTTTTTGCATTTTTCTTGAAATCTAAAAACTGTTCGGAAACGACGTTTTTATATTTTATATAAAAAGATACACATTTTCAGTATCCATCGCGCAAGGGTAACGATAGCTTTGCAGCCTTAAGGTTCCCTACATATGAGCCACAGGCTAAGAGCGTTTTGCCAGACCCGCTTTGATTTTCAAATTTTGCATTTTCCTTGAAAACTAAAAACAATTCAAAAACGACATTTTTTATAAAAAGATACGCATTTTCAGTCTCCATATCGCGAGGGCAACTAGAGCTTTGCAACTCTTCCGGTTCTTAACATATGAACCAAAAAAAAGCAAAGAACAGTTTGCAAGACCTGCTTTGATTTTGAATTTTTGCATTTCCCTTGAAAACTAAAAACAGTTCGAAAACGATGTTTTATATAAAAAGGTGTGCATTTTAAGTCTCCATCTCGTAAAGGCAATTAAAGCTTCGCAACTCAACGAGTTATGTGTCTTGAGGCGAAAATCTCACTGTTCCCGTCATTACATTTGAATGTTGTAGAACCTTCAAATGATTACCAGCTTTCCCCCACAAAACATTTAATTCGTATTATGGAGATTACAAGGAAAACCCAATCTGAATAAAAATTAATCGGTCTTGGACATTATTGCAATGTATTTCTTAAAAGATACAAATTTCCTCGGATCTATGGCTTGACAGCCCCTAGTTCATCTGCTCTTTCGTACGTTTGTTCTTATTTAATAACAAAAAATCAACCATATTTACACAAATCTACTCAGCGGCCTTCACTAAGGCTTCGGACACCTCAACGGCAATCTCAGCTTCAGCCTTGGCCTGTAAAACATTGAGATGAGCAACTGCAGCGTTTCCGGCCGACTCAACTTACTTGATCATTGGCAGCTGATGAGAGCTGACTTTGAGACTTGGTCAGCAATTCCCTGGCAGCGGAAGCATCAATGTTTTCTACTGGATGCGCCTCTTCTGCCAAAATCTATGTGAACACTCAGTTGAGTAACTTGAGCTGCTTACATTGAATAAATCACGAAGTACCTGTACTGAAGAGTCCTCGTTGATGGTGACTGTTCCACTGGAGACAAAGATCTTCTTCACATTGCCCTCGTTTTCATATACAGAAACAACTCCGGGCTTCAGCACTGCCAAAGTGGGAACATGTTTGGGCAGGATACCAAAACTGCCCGAGAACGAAGGAACATCCACTTGCCGCACACTTTTAGCTTCGTAGAATATCTGAAACAAACCGCAGATGAAAGCAAAGTAATACGAAGTGAAGACACCCCTGGACAACGTCGGTTAAGGCAAAAAAGATCAAGTGGAACTTGCCTGGTTTCCTGAGGCGAATGTAAAGCTCATTTCCTCAGCATAGCCCCTTTTGACTGTGGTGCTCAGAGCCCTGCTGGATAGGAGACGGGATACTGATCTCATTGCGGCCATTGTGAGGCTGGAAATTGAAGAAATCGCAGAATTTTGCAAAGGAAAATTGCTATATAACCTCAATGTTTACATTACATAACTTCAATGCATTAGATAAGCGGCAGCTTTGGGATAATGAGCCGCCTACTGATTGCTTGTCACTAGCTCTACTTACTCAGGTGAAAGTTAGAGTTTCCTAGCAGATGAAAATGGGCTGCAATTTGAGTTTTTCCTAGTTTCCAAACAGGAAAGTTCACTGAGTCCAAAAGGGTTGACAGATTTCGGCGACAGCCAGAAATGTCACTCTTTGAATCCAGATTGTTTCGATCGAGAGAGAGAGAGATAGATAGACTGCGCAGGTATTTGTAAGGATTTCCTACCATATTTTTAAACAGAAAATGCAGAAGCATTAGAATGTTTATGTTTAAACTGTTTTTCTGAATTTTTGCACTTAATTTTTAATCGAAATTGTAATTAATATTGTTTAGACATCGAAATTACGACGATTTTTCTGAGCATTTCATCACATTTTTCTCGGACACACAGGTTTTGCGAAAAACGGTCAAGAGGCAAAAATCATTCTAAACTAAATGCTTTATCTGGATCTATCGAATCTGGAGAACTCAGGCAAAGTTTTGCTGATTAAAAAAACCGGATACGTTGAAAGGGTGATTTTCGCATAGAAACGCGCACTTAATTAAATTTTATGTGGCCAATTTTGTTGCGTTTATTCCCGCACAATCCGTATATCTTCAGAAATAAATATTTTTAAAGATTTAAAAAATATCAGAAGCATTCAATTTATCCTTTACAAGGCGTGCTATTTAATGCACTTGATGATATTTAACATTTTTTCGAAAACAGTGCTTTTAACAAAAAACTTTGCACAATCAAGAAATATTCTGGATTTAATGGGTTTTTGAAAAAACTATCGCTTTTGTAAAAAGAAAAAAGACGCAGTTAAAGTTTTGCGGTCTCAAAGGCTGAAGTCTCTAAAACGAGTTCTTCGTTAATAACGAAACACTTATTTTGTTACATTTATTTCCCTGTAAGATTTTTATAGCATCAAAAATAGACCAAAGCATTCAATTGTATCTTTAGAGCAAACGCTCGCCGCAAAGGACTTTTTTCATTTTTGCACTTCTTTAAGAACATTTGATGATATTTTAACACTTTTCTCGAAAAAAGTGCGTCTAGCGAAAAACTCCCAAGAGGCAAAAAACACTGACTGAGGAGTCCAAAAGACTATCGTTTTTTGAATCGGAAAAACACAGTCAAAGTTTCGCGGTCTCAAAGTGTCTTTCACAAATGCTTCTCGTGAAACGAAGCACTGCATAAAACAGTGCGCCCAATTTTGTAGCATTTATTTTGCTACTCGGCATATCTTTGAATGTAAAGATTTTAAGAGCCTCAAAAGCGGCTAAAATCATTCAATTGCTCCGTATGAGCAAACGCCCTCTGCCTAAGTCCAAAGCGTGGATTTGTCTGTATCTTTTTTTATGAAAATTTTAACAATTGTCTAGAAAACAGTGCGTCTAGCAAAAATCTTCCACGAGGCAAAAAACACTCTAAACTAACTGAGTAGTCCGAAAGACTATCGTTTTTTAAATCGGAAAAACACAGTCAAAGTTTTGCGGTCTCAAAATGTGTTACACAAATGCTTCGCGTGAAACGAAGCACTGCATAAAACTGTGCGCCCAATTTTGTAGCATTTATTTTCCGACTCTGCATATCTTGAAATGTAAAGATTTCAAGAGCCTCAAAGGCGGCTAAAATCATTCAACTGCTCCTTATGAGCAAAAGTCCTCTGCGTAAGTCCAAGGCGTCGATTTGTCAGCACTTTTTTTATGAACATTTTATCAATTTTCTCGAAAACAGTGCGTTTAGCAAAATGGATGTTTTAAGCCGGAAAACACCGTCGAAGTTTTGCGGCCTCAAAAACAAGAATGTTTCAAGGATGGGTCTGCGTACGAAAACACGATTGTTTTAATTAAATTGAATTTATTAGGGACATTTGGTGAAAATTAGACAAAAATGCCTATACATACTCTATAGGCAACCCCTAAATCCTGTTAAACAGAAAAAGTCAGTTTTAGGACAACAAATTCCATTGGCTCCACTATTCACATCACTCCTTCTTCGAGTGTTCGGGTTTTGCAATGGAAAAGTCCAATCGAACGTAGATAATAACCGCGATAAAGAGCGAAAACAAGGCAAGAAACAGTAGAATTGGCTCATGCAGTAGCATGTGCGTATTCCAATTGTAGCTGATCTCCACGTCTTGGATGTGCTGCTCCACTAGGTTCTGCTTGGACAGCCTGATTACAGTCCTGTAAAGCAAAATTTATTAATAACTAAACAGTGCCAGTCCGGCGGACTAAACCACGTGCCTTCCAATAGTATCCAGGTACTTGTAGGCGACTTTATCATCTAACCGCTTTACTTCATAGGGCGCCTTCACTTTAATATCCGTTACCCCGACTGGCAGCACAATGTCTGTTTCCAGGTCCTCAACTGCCATATCATCGAAAACATGATCAATCAGGCGCACTTTCAGCAAAAATTCGCCTGAAGGCTTCCGGAACAAGTAGCGGGAACTAGGAACGCTGTAACCTGCAAAAAAAACAACTTCTATAGACCAAACCACATAGACGTTGTGGGATCAATTACCCAAAGTGTACGAGCTGCGCCAACCTCCAAACAACGGAAATCTGGGCTTCAGCTCAACCTCAATGTAATCCTTGTGAGTCCTCACATTAGAGGTGGAAATGTTGCCGTTCATGTCCCTACAAACGCTCGAATTAACCGAAAAATCCAGCTACAAGCTATTGTCATGCTTACCGGTAGTAGATACTGTGCGCCAGCGCTGGTAGAACAGTAACGTAGCTTCTGATGCTGTGATGGTTGGCAACTGTGTCCCTTTGGTAGTCGTATCGGGAGAACGAGCCCTTTAACAGAGCCCCCGTGTGTTTGAGATCAATATTTTCTTCAATTGCAATGTTGCCCCAATGCGATACTTCAATAGTGCGCTGCAATCTGAGAAGCATCAGAAGAAATCAGCTCAGATCTGATCAATGACAGTGCTCGCCATTAGAGTTTAAAAAGACAATTATGGGATGTTTAATAGTGACCGAATCGGATGGAAAATTGAAGAATTTGAGGGGCTTAGAGGCTAGCACTTTTGCCTTTTTTTCTCCCTTCAGAATGGTAGTTTTTGTCTTTCAATCCAATTTTGAACGCTCAAAAACGTTTTACACGCGTACATATACAAGAGACTCAACATTCAGCAGACTTCTCCGGTTATTCTGCTTCTAAGTTTCAAATTGGCGCCCCATAGAGCATCGGCATGCTTAAAAATTGCCAATTTTTGTGGCGCTCAACTTTGGAGCGATTATTTAAGAAACTTTAGATTATCAGTGGTTGAAAAGGGAAAGAAAAAGGAGTTCAGCTGAAAATTTCCATTTTCTTCAATTCCCGGAACAATTAAATGCTTTGAAGAAATAGAAACTTTGGAGTTGGAAAAACCTCCTACTGGTCTGAAAGAAGAAGAAGCTAATAAGCATTTGGGCCTCTAAATGTGCAAATTTCGTTGCTTTTGGGCCTGGGGGCATCATCAAGTCCTCAGTAATTGTTAATAATTTACTGAAGACAGTCAAACATAGGTTTTTGCATATAAACAGTGCATTTTACCTGGAAACTGATAGGAATGGACCATTGTTTTCATAGTGAACGCTTAAAGAATCCCTTGCAAACTGCTCAATATCCGTATAAGGTCCATAGGTGATAGTGGAGTCTGTTTGACTAACAGGCTTCAGTTTCGAGTACTTTTCCACCACTCGAGAGTTTACCTGCAAGCAGCATTTCTACAACTGTTCTTGTTCGTAGCTTGAACTGCGCTTACCAGAACATCGGTTTTTTGCGTTTTCGTCACATAGGGCGAGTAGAAGTAGTAATTTCCCTCATATTTCACCAGCTGTTTCTCCTTCTGCGTGACGCACTTCGGGCAGAATTTCAAACTGTTGGTGAAAAACGATTCGAAGATTATCGTGGTGGTTTTGCCTGGTTCCAAACTTGGCCGCAGATGGACTTTGAATGCAATTCGCTCGGGACCTGCAAAGCACCATAATTAGCCCTACTGGGCAGCGGTTTATTGCCGTTAAACTACCTTGGAATCTCGCTCGGAACTGCTCGATTTTCAGGGGATTCTTCTGCGAGTCCTGTACAGTAATAGAGCTGAAGGAATCAGGATCTTCTATTGCAAGTAAATAAGAGGCAACGCTTCCTTCGCCGGTGTTCTCTATCGTGATAGTGCCGCCGATCTTTACAAGTTGCGAATTCAAATCGATAGTTCTCTGAACGTTCTTATTAATTAAACTGTCATCGATGTGTTCCAGGCCGTTTGCCATGGAAAACACCGCGAAAACCGCCACAAATTTCCACATATTTCAAAGGTTTTTATATTCTGCAAGCAAAAAACCTCTTGAATACAATAAAAGTGGACGTGTACAACGTCACCCACTCGTCAGCTTTATAGGTTAAGCCACAGGGTTAAGCAGCTGTCAGTGTTTTTGGGGTTTCTGATGTTGCCGGTTTGACTGAAAGGCCATAGGGCGTGGTGACGGAAGGCAAAAGCCTTTAGTTAAGAAGGATTTTGCCCAAGATAAAGTTGGAAGTTAAAAATTGGCTTCCTTATAGATAATCAATTGACTAGGAAAATGCCATTTTTGACCAGTTTTTACTTTACTTACTTACTTACTTACAATTTATTTGAATAAAACCAAATTTGGGTCCCACGCAAACCAAAGCTCTCTTTATCAAGACTAAACTGAACCCTTATTTCGCTATCTCCACTGGTTGCTCAGAATGCAGCTTCAGAAGAACATAGCGCAAAAAAAAATTAAAAACGCATCAGAACCTTCTACAGTTTGAAAATTAATTATTAAGCAACTATTTATTTGAATAAAACTACATTTGCATCACACGCAAATAAAAGCTCTCTTTATTCAAAGCGGAAACCCTTATTCCGCTATCTCAGCGGGTTGTACAGAAACCGGCTTCAGAAGAGCATGGCATAAAAAAAATTAAAAAATGCATTAAAACCATCCAAATTTTAAAAATTCATTAAGAAGAAACGTTCAAATGGAACCAAATTCTCGTCCTGTATTAAATAACAATTTAATAACCGAGTGCTAAAACTCTGACTCACATAACTGAACTCAGAACTCAGAAACCTGCTACAGAATAGCATCAGTGAATAAACAAAAAACCGCCCAACGCTTTTGATAGTTTGAAAATTCATTACGAAGGAACCGTATGTTCGAATGAAACCAAATTTACACCACATGCAAAGCAAATACCTTTTTATCCAGACCAGGAACCGATATTCTGCTATTTTCACTGGTTGCTCAGAAACCAGCTTCAGAAGAGCACGCCATAAAAAAAATACAAAACGCGTCAAAATCTTCCAGAGTTAAAAAATTAATTCTGGAGGAACCATTGATTTAGATAAAACGAAATTCGTACCACACGCAAGTAAAAGCTCTTTTTATCCAGAACTGGAAGCCTTATTCCGCTACCTCTACTGGTTGTTCAGTAACCGGCTTCAGAAGGGCATGGCGTAAAAATCGAAGAAAACCCATCAAAACCTTCCAGTTTAAAAATTTGTAAAGAAGGCACCATCCGTTCAAATGGAACGAAATTCTCGTCCTATATTAAATAACAATTTAATAACCGAGTGCTAAAACTCTGACTCACATAACTGAACTCAGAACTCAAAAATCTGCGACAGAATAGCATCGGTGAATAAGCAAAAAACCGCACAGCGCTTTTGATAGTTTGAAAATTCATTATGAAGGAACCGTATGTTCGAATGAAACCAAATTTACACCACATGCAAAGCAAATACTTTCTTATTCCGACCAGTAACCGCTATTCTGCTATCTTCACTGGTTGCTCAGAAACCGGCTTCAGAAGAGCATRCCGCAAAAAAAACATAAAAAACGTATTAAAACCTTTCAGAGTTTAAAAATGAATTATGAAGGAACGATTGATTGGAATAAAACCAACTTTGCGCCACACGCCAAGAAAAGCTCTCTTGACCCAGAACTGAACGCTTTATGCCGCTACCTCTACTGGTTGTTCAGCAACCGGCTTCAGAAGGGCATGGTGCAAAAAATTAAGAAATCGCATTAAAACCTTCCAGTTTAAAAATTTGTAAAGAAGACACCATATGTTCAAATGGAACGAAATTCTCGCCCTATATTAAATAACAATTTAGTTGCCGAATGTTGCTAAAACCCTGAGTCACATAACTCGACTCAGAAGAAATCCATTATGAAGAAACCATTTGTTCGAATGGAGCAAAATTCACACCACATGTATGGCGAAGCTCTTTTTATCGGGATCAGAAGCTTTGGTTTCAATATCACAACTTGTTGTTGAGCAACAAGCTTCAAAAGATCAAAAATGAAAAAAACGCATCAAAAGGAACGAAACTTTAAAAACACCATATGAAGGAAGCATTTGTCCGAATGGAACCAAATTCGCTCGACGAACCTTAGCTAAGGTTTCCTTTATCGAGAGCGGTAACCCATGTTCCGATGTCTCTATCGATTGTTCAGAAACCTTCTTCAGAAGAGCTTCGTGTCTAACCAAGAACTACCCAAAAGTAAAAAATTCGTTATGAAGGCACCTTTTGTTCGAATGGAACCAAACTCACACGATAAGTCAGACAAATCTCTCTGTATCGGAATCTGATACAGAATCTACAGAGTGTTTGAAATAAAAGTCAGGAAACAAACATTTTTTGTGGAGATTTTTTTTTATTAATCCATTCTACTTATTAAATACAAAAAATACGTAATATACCGGCGGGAAATTAATTTGTAGTTAATATATGCACCTAGAGCTACTGTTCCTGGTTATGCGCCTTAGTCGATAAATGAATTATTGTATAAAAAGCTAACAAATGTGTAAAAAAGAAAAGCGTATTCGTACTTAGAATATAGAGATATATACATGGAAATTCAGGGAATACCTTAATGTGCGCATTTTTGTTTTGTTTTCCCGCTGTTTGGTTGATGTAAAATTTCAAAAAGCCCCGAAATGTAAAAGAAGCATATTTGAGTAAAGCGTTGAAATGCATGCAAAATTACCGCGTGGAAAACGGGTAGAGAATTTCACAGATTTTCGTTTCATTCGGGTCCAATCGCACGGATTGACGTAGAAAAACGTTTACAAAAATATGCGTTATGCAGATGTAGGAAAATGAACGGCTTTAGAGCGTCCAGTTTAAGAAGCTGTTGCAAACAGTCCCATTTCTCCCTTAACAATTTCATATAGAAAACACCGAAGAATTAAACACACGTATCTATCACTGTACTGATTTTGTACTACGACGCTATTTAGCTGAAAATACTATTCTTAAAAGTAAAATATCACATGCTACTCATATAGGGAATTTTCGGGGAGGAATGAGTAACGACGGCTACTAAATCGCGCCTATTTATCTCCTATTACTCAAACCTCGCAAAATGTGTTAAGTATTGCTTCTAATATTTGCTGATTGCCTATCGTAGATTACATAAACTTAGCCTAAGTGTATTGAAAAGGTGTGATAATGTTTTTTGGACATTTGGTAAATATTTCGAGTAAACGAATCATCCGGAAACCAACACCCAGCGCTTTAGTCGGATATTCGACCTGCTCTAGTTGCTAATCCTATTCTAGTTCACCCTGTACATTGAAATCATATTAATACTGAAAGAAACACACCACGCCTACACATGCAAACATTTCCGATCGATCACAAAGTCCTTAAAGTTAAAAGAGTTAAATTGGATAATTAATACAATTCGAATGTCGCATCGGGATGCAATCCTGAGACCATTACGGGGGTTTGGTCTCCAATAAACTATTCAAACACCCCCCCTAATAATAAGAATAATAATAATAATTTATGAATATAATGCGCCTGGGAAACCTACAAATAATAAATTCGTTTATACTGGAGGAAGCAATTTTCGCTTAAATGAACCTGTTCGCAAAAACTCCGGCATTGTTAGGCCACATTTTAAGCGACTTCCTCGTGTCTTTGGCTTCAACCGTTCCTATTCAAAGCGGGATCACATAGAGTAGAACACTTATCACAAAGCAATATCACGTTGGCAAAATTAGCGGATTTCTTGGCAGTTTTGCCCAATTTAGTGACAACATTCGAAGGAGAGCCACTCAAAACATGGCCTAACTACGCAACTTACGGTGGACAAGCTAATTGGCTTCCGGCAACGGTTCCTCGACTGGATCTAAATTAAGCGATTCTGCTGCTGCATCAGTGCTGACTTCGTCACTTGAAGCAGCTCTCTCTTCTGGCGATGAAACCAAATCGGCAGATCCTCCAGTGCTTGTTCCCGGAAGTTGAACGCTTGTTCCCGTAAATTGAACGCTTGTGCCCGGAAGTTGAGTGCTTGTTCCCGGAAGATGAATGCTTGTTCCCGGAAGTTGAGTGCTTGTTCCCGGAAGTTGAGTGCTTGTTCCAGGAAGTTGAGTGCTTGTTCCCGGAAGTTGAGTGCTTGTTCCCGGAACTTGAGCGCTTGTTCCCGGAAGTTGAACGCTTGTTCCCGCAAGTTTAGGAGTTTCAGAAAATTGGTCAGCCAACATCTGTTGGGACCTTGTAAACGGCCTCTGCGTGCCCACACGCGTGTCATCATCTCTCCTAACGGGTACCTGGGATCTGGCCGGGCTGCTATTGGGCTGGTTTGGATTCTTCACACTTGTACCGAGCCTAAAGAAGGTTTATTATATATATAACATTACCAGTGTGGGTGTAGATCAACTACTCACATGCACGCCAACTCCTCCCCAGTATTGAGTCTGTAGAACTCTAAGAGACTGTGAACATCGTAGAAAGCCAGTATGTGGTCGAGGGTGGCAACGTAAATGCGATCTCTGCCCGATTGGCTCGATTGGTCGACGTAGGGAGCAGCTGAGATGTTCTTATGGTAAAACCGGCCCTCGAATATATAGGAGATGATCAGGGTATTATCCCGGGAGTTGCTGTTGCGAAGCAACCATGACCTGGAAGAGAGATCGATTGTTTCAGTTCCTAAACAGTTAAAGGCGAATTTGCTGTCTAAATGTGTGTAAGGAGCCGTTTGGAGCCTCAAAAAAGCTCCTGAAATTTTGAAGGTCTTTGATGTGTTCCACTCCTGATATCTCCGGAATGGCTGAAGATATCGCATCAGCTTAAATAACCATTTTGATCGAGAGGCTCAAGGGCTTTAGTTTACATATTGAGCTTTATCAGATATTCCTAACCTCTAAAGAGATAGAAGCCAAAATATCTATAAGTGGCCATGAGGGTCTCCGACCGTCAGTGCTTAATATATGGAAGATGATCGGGTAATTTTTCCGGGAATTGCTTTCGCGAAGCAACCATGACCTGGAAGAGTCATTGATTGTTTCACTTCTTTAACAGTTAGATACAAATTTTCTATCTACATGTCTGTAAGGAGCCGTTTAGAGCCCCTAAGAAACTCCTGAAGTTCGGGCAGTTTCTTCGGGCCTTTGCAGTTTTCCACTCCTGATATCTCCGGAATGGCTGAAGATATCGCATCAGCTTAAATAACCATTTTGATCGAGAGGCTCGAGGGCTTTAGTTTACATATTGAGCTCTATCAGATATTCCTAACCTCTAAAGAGATAGAAGCCAAAATATCTATAAGTGGTCATGAGGGTCTCCGACCGTCAGTGCTTAATATATGGGAGATGATCGGGTAATTTTTCCGGGAGTTGCGATCGCGAAGCAACCACGAACTGGAAGAGTCATTGATTGTTTCACTTCCTTGACAGTTAAATGCGAATTTGCTGTCTACATGTCTGTAAGGAGCCGTTTAGAGCCTCAAAGAAGCTCCTGACATTTGGGCAGTTTCTTCGGGCCTTTGCAGTTTTCCACTCCTGATATCTCCGGAATGGCTGAAGATATCCCATCAGCTTAAATAACCATTTTGATGGAGAGGCTCAAGGGCTTTAGTTTACATATTGAGCTCTATCAGATATTCCTAACCTCTAAAGAGATAGAAGCCAAAATATCTATAAGTGGCCATGAGGGTCTCCGACCGTCAGTGCTTAATATATGAGGGATGATCGGGTAACTTTTCCGGGAGTTGCGATCGCCAAGCAAACACGAACTGGAAAAGTCATTGATTGTTTCACTTCCTTGACAGTTAAATGCGAATTTGCTGTCAACATGTCTGTAAGGAGCCGTTTAGAGCCCCAAAGAAGCTCGTGACATTTGGGCAGTTTCTTCGGGCCTTTGCAGTTTTCCACTCCTGATATCTCCGGAATGGCTGAAGATATCGCATCAGCTTGAATAACCATTTTAATCGAGAGGCTCAAGGGCTTTAGTTTACATATTGAGCTCTATCAGATATTCCTAACCTCTAAAGAGATAGAAGCCAAAATATCTATAAGTAGTCATGAGGGTCTCCGACCGTCAGTGCTTAATATATGGGGGATGATCGGGTAACTTTTCCGGGAGTTGCGATCGCGAAGCAACTATGACCGGCAAGAGTCATTGATTGTTTCACTTCCTTAACAGTTAAATGCGAATTTGCTGTCTACATGTGCGTAAGGAGCCGTTTAGAGCCTCAAACAATCTCCTGAAATTTGGGCAGTTTCTTCGGGCCTTTGCAGTTTAACACTCCTGATATCTCCGAAATGGCTGAAGATATCGCATTAGCTTGAATAACCATTTTAATCGAGAGGCTCAAGGGCTTTTGTTTACATATTGGGTTTTATCAAATATTCCTGACCTCTAAGGAGATAAAAGTCAAAATATCAACAAAAAGTCCCTGACTCTCAGGGCATAAACTATTATCATTTTCCTAAAGTACATATGCCCAAACCATTCCTCAGTTTTTTGATAGGCCGTTTCGAGAACTGTTTCTAGGTGGTACTGAAAATTCCTAACCAGCAAAACGATAGAAGCCAAAATAAAAAATTAATTAGAGGCTCTCACCGCTTAAAACACCCTGCATCTCAGAAACAGTTGCAAATATCCAGATAGCCGTTAGTAATTTTTCACAACAGGTCTGAAAATTCATCAGAGTTTCCTAACCTCTAAACAGATCATCATCAAAAATATTTAAATTTTGAGAGCAGGGAGCCTTCAAACACTCTCTAAGTGTCTGAAACTGGAAAGTCCTTCCGGAAAATCTGCTACTYATTCTAACCTCTAAAGGTCGAAAAGCCAAAATACCASGACTCCCATGCACAGAACCATTCAATGAGCAGTTGGCAACTTCTCAATGGAAAGTCTRCAGACCAGTTTTTGAGCAGTATTTCAAACTCCTAACTAGCAAAGCGTTAGAGGCCAAACTTAAGACAATGTGGGGCTTTTAACGGTTAAAACACCYTAAAATCAGAAACGGTTGCAAATATCCGATCAGTCATAAGGACTTTTTTGCTAGCGCTTTGGGAAGTTTTGTCAGAATTTTCGAAYCCCTAAAGAGCTAGAAGCTCAAAGAAGCAAACGGTAAACTTTAAGACACTGTCAAGCGATAGAAAATAGGAGAAGAGGGGAAAAAGAACCATTTCCAGAKAACGTTTCGTGAGTTATTTTTCAYCTACASYGTTCAGACCCAATTATTTAACGTCAAAACCCAAACTTTGATGAATTCTTGCCAATTTCCAAGTTCAAAGTGTTAGAATTATTATTTGGACCGTTTCGGTTGAACGTCCCAATAACAGTAGGTATAGTTATATAATATAAGTTAATATAGTAGCTGGTCGGTTTTAGCAACAATTCCTAACCTCTAAAAAGATAGAAGCGGAAACGTCGGCATTTTGGGTGCTTTGAAGACTAAAACATTTTTTAACCCAGACGCGATTGAAAAATTCCACTCAATCGTTACAACCTTTTCGATAGTTTGTTTCGAGAACTTTATTTTAGCTATAAAGACTTCTTGGGAATTTCTAATCTTTAAACAGATAGAAGCCCAAAGAGGAAAGCGCTAAAATGTCAAAACCATCAGGTAAAGTTGGAGTTAAGGGGTTTCAAGACTCTGGACCGTCTTAACCCATAGGGATCCAGCTCAATTTTCTAACCACAAAACGGAAAATTTCGATTGCTCCTGCTCATTTCCATCAACATCTCTAAAACGGTTCAAAGCACTTGAATAATCATATAAATTGGCTTCGATAGAACTTCTCAAGACGCCTCTAGGCTGGCCCAGAGACCTAACCTCTAAAGGAATAGAAGTAAAAATGTAGATAAGTTCTATATTGTTGAGGCGGATTCATTTTTTTACAAACTTCTTTTTGGGTATTTTACCTCAAAAACTTTTTCCTTTAAAAAAGACAGAATTTCCTCACGTCCTTTATTACACATTGATAAATAGTGCTCCTATTTCGCAATAAGAACGAATTATTTATCAAAAAGTAATCAAGAACTATCACCTAGAGGGTATTTGTAAAGAAATTAATTTTATTTTAATTATCGTTATCAAAAGAACCTAAATGAACCTAAAAAAGAGTATGTTAATAAATTGTGTAACAATAGTAGGATAATACAGTATATGAAAATTCGCTCTGATAATTCGTCTGTGCAAATTGTCAGTTATGTGACTTTGACTTAATCTCATTGTTTAAATTAGTATAGGTAATGTTAATTAATAATTTAGGTGTATGTTTCTCTGGTCTACTTCAGATTTTAGCATAGGTAACCATGTATGACTTAAATTAAATGAACATGAAGCAACACAATTATTTTGATTTAGTAAAATTAGTGCGCTTTCTTTAATTTTACGTTTTTTTGCGGATTGTTCTTTTGTTAAAATTGTGGAATTATTCCATTGAATTTTATGGCAATTATCAAAT
>NW_026018386.1:0-15759 GCF_020466585.1 Dendroctonus ponderosae | reverse complement strand
AGTTCTTGATTACTTTTTGATAAATAATTCGTTCTTATTGCGAAATAGGAGCACTATTTATCAATCTGTAATAAAAGAGGTGAGGAAATTCTGTCAAAAATTTTTGAGGCAAAATACCCAAAAACAAGTTTGTAAAAAAATTAATCCGCCTCAACAATATAGAACTTATCTACATTTTTACTTCTATCCCTTTAGAGGTTAGGCCTCTGGGCTAGAACTGAACCAGCCTAGAGGCGTCTTGAGAAGTTGTATCGAAGCCAATTTATATGATTATTCAAGTGCTTTGAACCGTTTTCGAGATGTTGATGGAAATGAGCAGGAACAATCGAAATTTTCCGTTGTGTGGTTAGAAAGACGGTCCAGAATCTTGAAACATCTTAACTCCAACTTTACCTGATGGTTTTGACATTTTAACGCTTTCCTCTTTGGGCTTCTATCTGTTTAAAGGTTAGAAATTCCCTAGAAGTCTCTGTAGCTAAAATAAAGTTCTCGAAACAAACTACCGAAAAGGTCGTAACGATTGAGCGGAATTTTGCAATCGCGTCTGGGTTAAAAAATGCTTTAGTCTTCAAAGCCCCCAAAATGCCGACGTTTCCGCTTCTATCTTTTTAGAGGTTAGGAATTGTTGCTAAAACCGACCAGCTACTATATTAACTTATATTATATAACTATACCTACTGTTATTGGGACGTTCAACCGAAACGGTCCAAATAATAATTCTAACACTTTGAACTTGGAAATTGGCAAGAATTCATCAAAGTTTGGGTTTTGACGTTAAATAATTGGGTCTGAASRCTGTAGRTGAAAAATAACTCACGAAACGTTMTCTGGAAATGGTTCTTTTTCCCCTCTTCTCCTATTTTCTATCGCTTGACAGTGTCTTAAAGTTTACCGTTTGCTTCTTTGAGCTTCTAGCTCTTTAGGGRTTCGAAAATTCTGACAAAACTTCCCAAAGCGCTAGCAAAAAAGTCCTTATGACTGATCGGATATTTGCAACCGTTTCTGATTTTARGGTGTTTTAACCGTTAAAAGCCCCACATTGTCTTAAGTTTGGCCTCTAACGCTTTGCTAGTTAGGAGTTTGAAATACTGCTCAAAAACTGGTCTGYAGACTTTCCATTGAGAAGTTGCCAACTGCTCATTGAATGGTTCTGTGCATGGGAGTCSTGGTATTTTGGCTTTTCGACCTTTAGAGGTTAGAATRAGTAGCAGATTTTCCGGAAGGACTTTCCAGTTTCAGACACTTAGAGAGTGTTTGAAGGCTCCCTGCTCTCAAAATTTAAATATTTTTGATGATGATCTGTTTAGAGGTTAGGAAACTCTGATGAATTTTCAGACCTGTTGTGAAAAATTACTAACGGCTATCTGGATATTTGCAACTGTTTCTGAGATGCAGGGTGTTTTAAGCGGTGAGAGCCTCTAATTAATTTTTTATTTTGGCTTCTATCGTTTTGCTGGTTAGGAATTTTCAGTACCACCTAGAAACAGTTCTCGAAACGGCCTATCAAAAAACTGAGGAATGGTTTGGGCATATGTACTTTAGGAAAATGATAATAGTTTATGCCCTGAGAGTCAGGGACTTTTTGTTGATATTTTGACTTTTATCTCCTTAGAGGTCAGGAATATTTGATAAAACCCAATATGTAAACAAAAGCCCTTGAGCCTCTCGATTAAAATGGTTATTCAAGCTAATGCGATATCTTCAGCCATTTCGGAGATATCAGGAGTGTTAAACTGCAAAGGCCCGAAGAAACTGCCCAAATTTCAGGAGATTGTTTGAGGCTCTAAACGGCTCCTTACGCACATGTAGACAGCAAATTCGCATTTAACTGTTAAGGAAGTGAAACAATCAATGACTCTTGCCGGTCATAGTTGCTTCGCGATCGCAACTCCCGGAAAAGTTACCCGATCATCCCCCATATATTAAGCACTGACGGTCGGAGACCCTCATGACTACTTATAGATATTTTGGCTTCTATCTCTTTAGAGGTTAGGAATATCTGATAGAGCTCAATATGTAAACTAAAGCCCTTGAGCCTCTCGATTAAAATGGTTATTCAAGCTGATGCGATATCTTCAGCCATTCCGGAGATATCAGGAGTGGAAAACTGCAAAGGCCCGAAGAAACTGCCCAAATGTCACGAGCTTCTTTGGGGCTCTAAACGGCTCCTTACAGACATGTTGACAGCAAATTCGCATTTAACTGTCAAGGAAGTGAAACAATCAATGACTTTTCCAGTTCGTGTTTGCTTGGCGATCGCAACTCCCGGAAAAGTTACCCGATCATCCCTCATATATTAAGCACTGACGGTCGGAGACCCTCATGGCCACTTATAGATATTTTGGCTTCTATCTCTTTAGAGGTTAGGAATATCTGATAGAGCTCAATATGTAAACTAAAGCCCTTGAGCCTCTCCATCAAAATGGTTATTTAAGCTGATGGGATATCTTCAGCCATTCCGGAGATATCAGGAGTGGAAAACTGCAAAGGCCCGAAGAAACTGCCCAAATGTCAGGAGCTTCTTTGAGGCTCTAAACGGCTCCTTACAGACATGTAGACAGCAAATTCGCATTTAACTGTCAAGGAAGTGAAACAATCAATGACTCTTCCAGTTCGTGGTTGCTTCGCGATCGCAACTCCCGGAAAAATTACCCGATCATCTCCCATATATTAAGCACTGACGGTCGGAGACCCTCATGACCACTTATAGATATTTTGGCTTCTATCTCTTTAGAGGTTAGGAATATCTGATAGAGCTCAATATGTAAACTAAAGCCCTCGAGCCTCTCGATCAAAATGGTTATTTAAGCTGATGCGATATCTTCAGCCATTCCGGAGATATCAGGAGTGGAAAACTGCAAAGGCCCGAAGAAACTGCCCGAACTTCAGGAGTTTCTTAGGGGCTCTAAACGGCTCCTTACAGACATGTAGATAGAAAATTTGTATCTAACTGTTAAAGAAGTGAAACAATCAATGACTCTTCCAGGTCATGGTTGCTTCGCGAAAGCAATTCCCGGAAAAATTACCCGATCATCTTCCATATATTAAGCACTGACGGTCGGAGACCCTCATGGCCACTTATAGATATTTTGGCTTCTATCTCTTTAGAGGTTAGGAATATCTGATAAAGCTCAATATGTAAACTAAAGCCCTTGAGCCTCTCGATCAAAATGGTTATTTAAGCTGATGCGATATCTTCAGCCATTCCGGAGATATCAGGAGTGGAACACATCAAAGACCTTCAAAATTTCAGGAGCTTTTTTGAGGCTCCAAACGGCTCCTTACACACATTTAGACAGCAAATTCGCCTTTAACTGTTTAGGAACTGAAACAATCGATCTCTCTTCCAGGTCATGGTTGCTTCGCAACAGCAACTCCCGGGATAATACCCTGATCATCTCCTATATATTCGAGGGCCGGTTTTACCATAAGAACATCTCAGCTGCTCCCTACGTCGACCAATCGAGCCAATCGGGCAGAGATCGCATTTACGTTGCCACCCTCGACCACATACTGGCTTTCTACGATGTTCACAGTCTCTTAGAGTTCTACAGACTCAATACTGGGGAGGAGTTGGCGTGCATGTGAGTAGTTGATCTACACCCACACTGGTAATGTTATATATATAATAAACCTTCTTTAGGCTCGGTACAAGTGTGAAGAATCCAAACCAGCCCAATAGCAGCCCGGCCAGATCCCAGGTACCCGTTAGGAGAGATGATGACACGCGTGTGGGCACGCAGAGGCCGTTTACAAGGTCCCAACAGATGTTGGCTGACCAATTTTCTGAAACTCCTAAACTTGCGGGAACAAGCGTTCAACTTCCGGGAACAAGCGCTCAAGTTCCGGGAACAAGCACTCAACTTCCGGGAACAAGCACTCAACTTCCTGGAACAAGCACTCAACTTCCGGGAACAAGCACTCAACTTCCGGGAACAAGCATTCATCTTCCGGGAACAAGCACTCAACTTCCGGGCACAAGCGTTCAATTTACGGGAACAAGCGTTCAACTTCCGGGAACAAGCACTGGAGGATCTGCCGATTTGGTTTCATCGCCAGAAGAGAGAGCTGCTTCAAGTGACGAAGTCAGCACTGATGCAGCAGCAGAATCGCTTAATTTAGATCCAGTCGAGGAACCGTTGCCGGAAGCCAATTAGCTTGTCCACCGTAAGTTGCGTAGTTAGGCCATGTTTTGAGTGGCTCTCCTTCGAATGTTGTCACTAAATTGGGCAAAACTGCCAAGAAATCCGCTAATTTTGCCAACGTGATATTGCTTTGTGATAAGTGTTCTACTCTATGTGATCCCGCTTTGAATAGGAACGGTTGAAGCCAAAGACACGAGGAAGTCGCTTAAAATGTGGCCTAACAATGCCGGAGTTTTTGCGAACAGGTTCATTTAAGCGAAAATTGCTTCCTCCAGTATAAACGAATTTATTATTTGTAGGTTTCCCAGGCGCATTATATTCATAAATTATTATTATTATTCTTATTATTAGGGGGGGTGTTTGAATAGTTTATTGGAGACCAAACCCCCGTAATGGTCTCAGGATTGCATCCCGATGCGACATTCGAATTGTATTAATTATCCAATTTAACTCTTTTAACTTTAAGGACTTTGTGATCGATCGGAAATGTTTGCATGTGTAGGCGTGGTGTGTTTCTTTCAGTATTAATATGATTTCAATGTACAGGGTGAACTAGAATAGGATTAGCAACTAGAGCAGGTCGAATATCCGACTAAAGCGCTGGGTGTTGGTTTCCGGATGATTCGTTTACTCGAAATATTTACCAAATGTCCAAAAAACATTATCACACCTTTTCAATACACTTAGGCTAAGTTTATGTAATCTACGATAGGCAATCAGCAAATATTAGAAGCAATACTTAACACATTTTGCGAGGTTTGAGTAATAGGAGATAAATAGGCGCGATTTAGTAGCCGTCGTTACTCATTCCTCCCCGAAAATTCCCTATATGAGTAGCATGTGATATTTTACTTTTAAGAATAGTATTTTCAGCTAAATAGCGTCGTAGTACAAAATCAGTACAGTGATAGATACGTGTGTTTAATTCTTCGGTGTTTTCTATATGAAATTGTTAAGGGAGAAATGGGACTGTTTGCAACAGCTTCTTAAACTGGACGCTCTAAAGCCGTTCATTTTCCTACATCTGCATAACGCATATTTTTGTAAACGTTTTTCTACGTCAATCCGTGCGATTGGACCCGAATGAAACGAAAATCTGTGAAATTCTCTACCCGTTTTCCACGCGGTAATTTTGCATGCATTTCAACGCTTTACTCAAATATGCTTCTTTTACATTTCGGGGCTTTTTGAAATTTTACATCAACCAAACAGCGGGAAAACAAAACAAAAATGCGCACATTAAGGTATTCCCTGAATTTCCATGTATATATCTCTATATTCTAAGTACGAATACGCTTTTCTTTTTTACACATTTGTTAGCTTTTTATACAATAATTCATTTATCGACTAAGGCGCATAACCAGGAACAGTAGCTCTAGGTGCATATATTAACTACAAATTAATTTCCCGCCGGTATATTACGTATTTTTTGTATTTAATAAGTAGAATGGATTAATAAAAAAAAATCTCCACAAAAAATGTTTGTTTCCTGACTTTTATTTCAAACACTCTGTAGATTCTGTATCAGATTCCGATACAGAGAGATTTGTCTGACTTATCGTGTGAGTTTGGTTCCATTCGAACAAAAGGTGCCTTCATAACGAATTTTTTACTTTTGGGTAGTTCTTGGTTAGACACGAAGCTCTTCTGAAGAAGGTTTCTGAACAATCGATAGAGACATCGGAACATGGGTTACCGCTCTCGATAAAGGAAACCTTAGCTAAGGTTCGTCGAGCGAATTTGGTTCCATTCGGACAAATGCTTCCTTCATATGGTGTTTTTAAAGTTTCGTTCCTTTTGATGCGTTTTTTTCATTTTTGATCTTTTGAAGCTTGTTGCTCAACAACAAGTTGTGATATTGAAACCAAAGCTTCTGATCCCGATAAAAAGAGCTTCGCCATACATGTGGTGTGAATTTTGCTCCATTCGAACAAATGGTTTCTTCATAATGGATTTCTTCTGAGTCGAGTTATGTGACTCAGGGTTTTAGCAACATTCGGCAACTAAATTGTTATTTAATATAGGGCGAGAATTTCGTTCCATTTGAACATATGGTGTCTTCTTTACAAATTTTTAAACTGGAAGGTTTTAATGCGATTTCTTAATTTTTTGCACCATGCCCTTCTGAAGCCGGTTGCTGAACAACCAGTAGAGGTAGCGGCATAAAGCGTTCAGTTCTGGGTCAAGAGAGCTTTTCTTGGCGTGTGGCGCAAAGTTGGTTTTATTCCAATCAATCGTTCCTTCATAATTCATTTTTAAACTCTGAAAGGTTTTAATACGTTTTTTATGTTTTTTTTGCGGYATGCTCTTCTGAAGCCGGTTTCTGAGCAACCAGTGAAGATAGCAGAATAGCGGTTACTGGTCGGAATAAGAAAGTATTTGCTTTGCATGTGGTGTAAATTTGGTTTCATTCGAACATACGGTTCCTTCATAATGAATTTTCAAACTATCAAAAGCGCTGTGCGGTTTTTTGCTTATTCACCGATGCTATTCTGTCGCAGATTTTTGAGTTCTGAGTTCAGTTATGTGAGTCAGAGTTTTAGCACTCGGTTATTAAATTGTTATTTAATATAGGACGAGAATTTCGTTCCATTTGAACGGATGGTGCCTTCTTTACAAATTTTTAAACTGGAAGGTTTTGATGGGTTTTCTTCGATTTTTACGCCATGCCCTTCTGAAGCCGGTTACTGAACAACCAGTAGAGGTAGCGGAATAAGGCTTCCAGTTCTGGATAAAAAGAGCTTTTACTTGCGTGTGGTACGAATTTCGTTTTATCTAAATCAATGGTTCCTCCAGAATTAATTTTTTAACTCTGGAAGATTTTGACGCGTTTTGTATTTTTTTTATGGCGTGCTCTTCTGAAGCTGGTTTCTGAGCAACCAGTGAAAATAGCAGAATATCGGTTCCTGGTCTGGATAAAAAGGTATTTGCTTTGCATGTGGTGTAAATTTGGTTTCATTCGAACATACGGTTCCTTCGTAATGAATTTTCAAACTATCAAAAGCGTTGGGCGGTTTTTTGTTTATTCACTGATGCTATTCTGTAGCAGGTTTCTGAGTTCTGAGTTCAGTTATGTGAGTCAGAGTTTTAGCACTCGGTTATTAAATTGTTATTTAATACAGGACGAGAATTTGGTTCCATTTGAACGTTTCTTCTTAATGAATTTTTAAAATTTGGATGGTTTTAATGCATTTTTTAATTTTTTTTATGCCATGCTCTTCTGAAGCCGGTTTCTGTACAACCCGCTGAGATAGCGGAATAAGGGTTTCCGCTTTGAATAAAGAGAGCTTTTATTTGCGTGTGATGCAAATGTAGTTTTATTCAAATAAATAGTTGCTTAATAATTAATTTTCAAACTGTAGAAGGTTCTGATGCGTTTTTAATTTTTTTTTGCGCTATGTTCTTCTGAAGCTGCATTCTGAGCAACCAGTGGAGATAGCGAAATAAGGGTTCAGTTTAGTCTTGATAAAGAGAGCTTTGGTTTGCGTGGGACCCAAATTTGGTTTTATTCAAATAAATTGTAAGTAAGTAAGTAAGTAAAGTAAAAACTGGTCAAAAATGGCATTTTCCTAGTCAATTGATTATCTATAAGGAAGCCAATTTTTAACTTCCAACTTTATCTTGGGCAAAATCCTTCTTAACTAAAGGCTTTTGCCTTCCGTCACCACGCCCTATGGCCTTTCAGTCAAACCGGCAACATCAGAAACCCCAAAAACACTGACAGCTGCTTAACCCTGTGGCTTAACCTATAAAGCTGACGAGTGGGTGACGTTGTACACGTCCACTTTTATTGTATTCAAGAGGTTTTTTGCTTGCAGAATATAAAAACCTTTGAAATATGTGGAAATTTGTGGCGGTTTTCGCGGTGTTTTCCATGGCAAACGGCCTGGAACACATCGATGACAGTTTAATTAATAAGAACGTTCAGAGAACTATCGATTTGAATTCGCAACTTGTAAAGATCGGCGGCACTATCACGATAGAGAACACCGGCGAAGGAAGCGTTGCCTCTTATTTACTTGCAATAGAAGATCCTGATTCCTTCAGCTCTATTACTGTACAGGACTCGCAGAAGAATCCCCTGAAAATCGAGCAGTTCCGAGCGAGATTCCAAGGTAGTTTAACGGCAATAAACCGCTGCCCAGTAGGGCTAATTATGGTGCTTTGCAGGTCCCGAGCGAATTGCATTCAAAGTCCATCTGCGGCCAAGTTTGGAACCAGGCAAAACCACCACGATAATCTTCGAATCGTTTTTCACCAACAGTTTGAAATTCTGCCCGAAGTGCGTCACGCAGAAGGAGAAACAGCTGGTGAAATATGAGGGAAATTACTACTTCTACTCGCCCTATGTGACGAAAACGCAAAAAACCGATGTTCTGGTAAGCGCAGTTCAAGCTACGAACAAGAACAGTTGTAGAAATGCTGCTTGCAGGTAAACTCTCGAGTGGTGGAAAAGTACTCGAAACTGAAGCCTGTTAGTCAAACAGACTCCACTATCACCTATGGACCTTATACGGATATTGAGCAGTTTGCAAGGGATTCTTTAAGCGTTCACTATGAAAACAATGGTCCATTCCTATCAGTTTCCAGGTAAAATGCACTGTTTATATGCAAAAACCTATGTTTGACTGTCTTCAGTAAATTATTAACAATTACTGAGGACTTGATGATGCCCCCAGGCCCAAAAGCAACGAAATTTGCACATTTAGAGGCCCAAATGCTTATTAGCTTCTTCTTCTTTCAGACCAGTAGGAGGTTTTTCCAACTCCAAAGTTTCTATTTCTTCAAAGCATTTAATTGTTCCGGGAATTGAAGAAAATGGAAATTTTCAGCTGAACTCCTTTTTCTTTCCCTTTTCAACCACTGATAATCTAAAGTTTCTTAAATAATCGCTCCAAAGTTGAGCGCCACAAAAATTGGCAATTTTTAAGCATGCCGATGCTCTATGGGGCGCCAATTTGAAACTTAGAAGCAGAATAACCGGAGAAGTCTGCTGAATGTTGAGTCTCTTGTATATGTACGCGTGTAAAACGTTTTTGAGCGTTCAAAATTGGATTGAAAGACAAAAACTACCATTCTGAAGGGAGAAAAAAAGGCAAAAGTGCTAGCCTCTAAGCCCCTCAAATTCTTCAATTTTCCATCCGATTCGGTCACTATTAAACATCCCATAATTGTCTTTTTAAACTCTAATGGCGAGCACTGTCATTGATCAGATCTGAGCTGATTTCTTCTGATGCTTCTCAGATTGCAGCGCACTATTGAAGTATCGCATTGGGGCAACATTGCAATTGAAGAAAATATTGATCTCAAACACACGGGGGCTCTGTTAAAGGGCTCGTTCTCCCGATACGACTACCAAAGGGACACAGTTGCCAACCATCACAGCATCAGAAGCTACGTTACTGTTCTACCAGCGCTGGCGCACAGTATCTACTACCGGTAAGCATGACAATAGCTTGTAGCTGGATTTTTCGGTTAATTCGAGCGTTTGTAGGGACATGAACGGCAACATTTCCACCTCTAATGTGAGGACTCACAAGGATTACATTGAGGTTGAGCTGAAGCCCAGATTTCCGTTGTTTGGAGGTTGGCGCAGCTCGTACACTTTGGGTAATTGATCCCACAACGTCTATGTGGTTTGGTCTATAGAAGTTGTTTTTTTTGCAGGTTACAGCGTTCCTAGTTCCCGCTACTTGTTCCGGAAGCCTTCAGGCGAATTTTTGCTGAAAGTGCGCCTGATTGATCATGTTTTCGATGATATGGCAGTTGAGGACCTGGAAACAGACATTGTGCTGCCAGTCGGGGTAACGGATATTAAAGTGAAGGCGCCCTATGAAGTAAAGCGGTTAGATGATAAAGTCGCCTACAAGTACCTGGATACTATTGGAAGGCACGTGGTTTAGTCCGCCGGACTGGCACTGTTTAGTTATTAATAAATTTTGCTTTACAGGACTGTAATCAGGCTGTCCAAGCAGAACCTAGTGGAGCAGCACATCCAAGACGTGGAGATCAGCTACAATTGGAATACGCACATGCTACTGCATGAGCCAATTCTACTGTTTCTTGCCTTGTTTTCGCTCTTTATCGCGGTTATTATCTACGTTCGATTGGACTTTTCCATTGCAAAACCCGAACACTCGAAGAAGGAGTGATGTGAATAGTGGAGCCAATGGAATTTGTTGTCCTAAAACTGACTTTTTCTGTTTAACAGGATTTAGGGGTTGCCTATAGAGTATGTATAGGCATTTTTGTCTAATTTTCACCAAATGTCCCTAATAAATTCAATTTAATTAAAACAATCGTGTTTTCGTACGCAGACCCATCCTTGAAACATTCTTGTTTTTGAGGCCGCAAAACTTCGACGGTGTTTTCCGGCTTAAAACATCCATTTTGCTAAACGCACTGTTTTCGAGAAAATTGATAAAATGTTCATAAAAAAAGTGCTGACAAATCGACGCCTTGGACTTACGCAGAGGACTTTTGCTCATAAGGAGCAGTTGAATGATTTTAGCCGCCTTTGAGGCTCTTGAAATCTTTACATTTCAAGATATGCAGAGTCGGAAAATAAATGCTACAAAATTGGGCGCACAGTTTTATGCAGTGCTTCGTTTCACGCGAAGCATTTGTGTAACACATTTTGAGACCGCAAAACTTTGACTGTGTTTTTCCGATTTAAAAAACGATAGTCTTTCGGACTACTCAGTTAGTTTAGAGTGTTTTTTGCCTCGTGGAAGATTTTTGCTAGACGCACTGTTTTCTAGACAATTGTTAAAATTTTCATAAAAAAAGATACAGACAAATCCACGCTTTGGACTTAGGCAGAGGGCGTTTGCTCATACGGAGCAATTGAATGATTTTAGCCGCTTTTGAGGCTCTTAAAATCTTTACATTCAAAGATATGCCGAGTAGCAAAATAAATGCTACAAAATTGGGCGCACTGTTTTATGCAGTGCTTCGTTTCACGAGAAGCATTTGTGAAAGACACTTTGAGACCGCGAAACTTTGACTGTGTTTTTCCGATTCAAAAAACGATAGTCTTTTGGACTCCTCAGTCAGTGTTTTTTGCCTCTTGGGAGTTTTTCGCTAGACGCACTTTTTTCGAGAAAAGTGTTAAAATATCATCAAATGTTCTTAAAGAAGTGCAAAAATGAAAAAAGTCCTTTGCGGCGAGCGTTTGCTCTAAAGATACAATTGAATGCTTTGGTCTATTTTTGATGCTATAAAAATCTTACAGGGAAATAAATGTAACAAAATAAGTGTTTCGTTATTAACGAAGAACTCGTTTTAGAGACTTCAGCCTTTGAGACCGCAAAACTTTAACTGCGTCTTTTTTCTTTTTACAAAAGCGATAGTTTTTTCAAAAACCCATTAAATCCAGAATATTTCTTGATTGTGCAAAGTTTTTTGTTAAAAGCACTGTTTTCGAAAAAATGTTAAATATCATCAAGTGCATTAAATAGCACGCCTTGTAAAGGATAAATTGAATGCTTCTGATATTTTTTAAATCTTTAAAAATATTTATTTCTGAAGATATACGGATTGTGCGGGAATAAACGCAACAAAATTGGCCACATAAAATTTAATTAAGTGCGCGTTTCTATGCGAAAATCACCCTTTCAACGTATCCGGTTTTTTTAATCAGCAAAACTTTGCCTGAGTTCTCCAGATTCGATAGATCCAGATAAAGCATTTAGTTTAGAATGATTTTTGCCTCTTGACCGTTTTTCGCAAAACCTGTGTGTCCGAGAAAAATGTGATGAAATGCTCAGAAAAATCGTCGTAATTTCGATGTCTAAACAATATTAATTACAATTTCGATTAAAAATTAAGTGCAAAAATTCAGAAAAACAGTTTAAACATAAACATTCTAATGCTTCTGCATTTTCTGTTTAAAAATATGGTAGGAAATCCTTACAAATACCTGCGCAGTCTATCTATCTCTCTCTCTCTCGATCGAAACAATCTGGATTCAAAGAGTGACATTTCTGGCTGTCGCCGAAATCTGTCAACCCTTTTGGACTCAGTGAACTTTCCTGTTTGGAAACTAGGAAAAACTCAAATTGCAGCCCATTTTCATCTGCTAGGAAACTCTAACTTTCACCTGAGTAAGTAGAGCTAGTGACAAGCAATCAGTAGGCGGCTCATTATCCCAAAGCTGCCGCTTATCTAATGCATTGAAGTTATGTAATGTAAACATTGAGGTTATATAGCAATTTTCCTTTGCAAAATTCTGCGATTTCTTCAATTTCCAGCCTCACAATGGCCGCAATGAGATCAGTATCCCGTCTCCTATCCAGCAGGGCTCTGAGCACCACAGTCAAAAGGGGCTATGCTGAGGAAATGAGCTTTACATTCGCCTCAGGAAACCAGGCAAGTTCCACTTGATCTTTTTTGCCTTAACCGACGTTGTCCAGGGGTGTCTTCACTTCGTATTACTTTGCTTTCATCTGCGGTTTGTTTCAGATATTCTACGAAGCTAAAAGTGTGCGGCAAGTGGATGTTCCTTCGTTCTCGGGCAGTTTTGGTATCCTGCCCAAACATGTTCCCACTTTGGCAGTGCTGAAGCCCGGAGTTGTTTCTGTATATGAAAACGAGGGCAATGTGAAGAAGATCTTTGTCTCCAGTGGAACAGTCACCATCAACGAGGACTCTTCAGTACAGGTACTTCGTGATTTATTCAATGTAAGCAGCTCAAGTTACTCAACTGAGTGTTCACATAGATTTTGGCAGAAGAGGCGCATCCAGTAGAAAACATTGATGCTTCCGCTGCCAGGGAATTGCTGACCAAGTCTCAAAGTCAGCTCTCATCAGCTGCCAATGATCAAGTAAGTTGAGTCGGCCGGAAACGCTGCAGTTGCTCATCTCAATGTTTTACAGGCCAAGGCTGAAGCTGAGATTGCCGTTGAGGTGTCCGAAGCCTTAGTGAAGGCCGCTGAGTAGATTTGTGTAAATATGGTTGATTTTTTGTTATTAAATAAGAACAAACGTACGAAAGAGCAGATGAACTAGGGGCTGTCAAGCCATAGATCCGAGGAAATTTGTATCTTTTAAGAAATACATTGCAATAATGTCCAAGACCGATTAATTTTTATTCAGATTGGGTTTTCCTTGTAATCTCCATAATACGAATTAAATGTTTTGTGGGGGAAAGCTGGTAATCATTTGAAGGTTCTACAACATTCAAATGTAATGACGGGAACAGTGAGATTTTCGCCTCAAGACACATAACTCGTTGAGTTGCGAAGCTTTAATTGCCTTTACGAGATGGAGACTTAAAATGCACACCTTTTTATATAAAACATCGTTTTCGAACTGTTTTTAGTTTTCAAGGGAAATGCAAAAATTCAAAATCAAAGCAGGTCTTGCAAACTGTTCTTTGCTTTTTTTTGGTTCATATGTTAAGAACCGGAAGAGTTGCAAAGCTCTAGTTGCCCTCGCGATATGGAGACTGAAAATGCGTATCTTTTTATAAAAAATGTCGTTTTTGAATTGTTTTTAGTTTTCAAGGAAAATGCAAAATTTGAAAATCAAAGCGGGTCTGGCAAAACGCTCTTAGCCTGTGGCTCATATGTAGGGAACCTTAAGGCTGCAAAGCTATCGTTACCCTTGCGCGATGGATACTGAAAATGTGTATCTTTTTATATAAAATATAAAAACGTCGTTTCCGAACAGTTTTTAGATTTCAAGAAAAATGCAAAAAATCAAAATCAAAACGTGTTTCGCAAACCGCTCTTAGCTTTTGGCTCATAGTTAGAGAACCGGAAGAGCTGCCTTTGAATAGAGCCTTCAAATKCGCTCTATTTTRTATAAAACATCGTTTTCAAACTGATTTTAGTTTTCAAGGAAAATGCAAAAATTCAAAATTAAGRCGGGTCTGGCAAATCGCTCTTAGSCTTTCGCTCATATTTAGAGCACCGGAAGAGCTGCAAAGCTATYGTTGCCCTTGCGAGATGAAGACTGAAAATATATATGTTTTTATATAAAACGTCGTTTTCTAACAGTTTTTARGTTTCARRGAAMATGYAAAAATTCAAAATTAAGGCGGGTCTGGSAAACCRCTCTTAGCYTTTCGCTSATATTTAGAGAACCGGAAGAGCTGCAAAGCTCTCGATGCCCTTGCGAGATGAAGACTGAAAATGGGTATCTTTTTATATARAARKTYGTTTTCGAATGGTTTTTAGTTTTCAARGAAAATGCAAAAATTCTAAATCAAAACGSGTTTTGCAAACCGCTCTTAGCTTTTGGCTCATATTTAGAGAACCGGWWGWGCYRMAAGGCTCTARTTKKCATTGCATCGATAGAGCGGTAAATKYTGCACTATTTTATATAAAAYATAAAAACGTCGTTTTCMAACTGTTTTTAGKTTTCAWGGAAAATGCARAAATTCAAAATCAAARCSGGTTTTGCAAACCSCTCTTWGCTTTTGGCTCATATTTAGCGATTAGCGAACCGGWWGAGMYRMAAGGCTYTAMTTKSCATTGMYSGATAGAGCSKTCAAWKKTGCRMTWTTTTTTTATRTAAAASAYCGTTTTCGAACTGTTTTKASKTTTSAAGKAAAATGCAAAAATTCAAAATTAAGGCGGGTCTGGSAAACCGCTCTTAGCCTTTCGCTGATATTTAGAGMACCGGAAGAGCTGCAAAGCTCTCGTTGCCCTTGCGAGATGAAGACTGAAAATGKGTATCTTTTTAYATAAAAMGTCGTTTTCGAACAGTTTTTAGGTTTCAWGGAAAATGCARAAATTCAAAAYCAAARCGGGTTTTGCAAACCGCTCTTWGYTTTTGGCTCATATTTAGMGAACCGGWWGAGMYRCAAAGCTCTARTTKKCATTGMYSGATAGAGCSKTMAAWKKTGCAMTWTTTTATATAAAAMAWCCGTTTTCSAACTGTTTTTAGGTTTCAAGGAAAATGCAAAAATTCAAAACCAAAGCGGGTTTTGCAAACCGCTCTTAGCTTTTGGCTCATATTTAGAGAACCGGAAGAGCWGCAAAGCTCTATATGGCGTTGCTCTAATAGWKCCTTAATTAATAGCKCTAMTTTTTTAAACAGMACATTTTTTYAAAATGCTTTTARTTTTCAAGGAAAATGCAAAATTTCAAAATGAAAGCGGGTTTTTCAATCCGCAYTTAGTCTTTRGCKCGTATGTAGARAACWGGAAGAGCTAAAAAGCTCCAGTTGTCCTTGCGAAACTGCAAACGTTTTTATATGAAACATCGTTCATAGCAAAAAATGTGTTTAGTTGCCAAGAAAAATGCAAAAAATTCAAAATTAAACCGGATTTTGCAAACCGCTCTTAGCCTTTAGTTCATATCTATAAAACCGGACGAGCTGCAAAGATCTACTTCTCGATAAGAGATAGAGCCCTAAAAGGCTCACTTTTTTATATAAAACATTGATTTCGAGAAAAATGCAAAATTTCAAAATTAAAGCGGGCCTTGCAATCGGCTTTTAGTCTTTGGCTCATATTTAGAGAACCAGAAGAGCTGCAAAGCTCGAGTTGCCCTCGCGCGATATAGCCTTAAAATGCGCACTTTTTTGTAACAAAAATCATTTTAGGAATGTTATCAGTGATTATGCAAATTGCGAAATTTTAAAATGAATGCATGTGTTGAGAGTC